>NW_028187472.1:0-74000 GCF_964204655.1 Triturus cristatus
TGCTGGAGGTGTTGTTTCAGGGTTTCAGGCACTGGTGTTCGAGCAGTGTAGGGGGTCTTGCTGGAGGTGTTTTTTCAGGGATTAGGGCAGTGCAGTGGTGTTCGGGCAGTGTATGGGGTTGTGCTGGGGCTGGTGTTTCAGGGTTTAAGGCAGTGCAGTGGTGTTCGGGCAGTGTAGGGGTCATGCTGGGGTTGGTGTTTCAGGGTTTAGGGCAGTGCAGTGGTTTTTGGGCAGAGTAGGGGGTCACGCAGGAGGAGGTGTTTCAGGGTTTAGGGCACTGCAGTGGTGTTCGGGCAGAGTAGGGGATATTGCTTGGGTGGTGTTTCAGGGTTTAGGGCAGCGCAGTGGTGTTCGGGCAGTGTAGGGGGTCTTGCTGGAGGTGGTGTTTTGGGGTTTAGGGCAGTGGTGTTCGGGCAGTATAGGGGGACTTGCTGGGGCAGGTGTTTCAGGGTTCAGGGCAGAGCAGTGGTGTTCGGGCAGTGTAGTGGGTCGTTCTGGGGGTGGTGTAGAGGGTTGTGCTGGGGGTGGTGTTTTAGGGTTAAGGGCAGAGCAGTGATGTTCAGGCAGTGTAGGAGGTCAAGCAGGGGGTGCTGTTTCAGGGTTTAGGGCAGTGCAGTGGTGTTCGGGCATTGTAGGGGTCCTGCTGGGGGTGTTGTTTCAGGGTTTCAGGCAGTGGTGTTCGGGCAGTGTAGGGGGTCTTGCTGGAGGTGTTGTTTCAGGGATTAGGGCTGTGCAGTGGTGTTCGGGCAGTGTAGGGGGTTGTGCTGGGGCTGGTGTTTCAGGGTTTAAGGCAGTCCAGTGGTGTTCGGGCAGTGTAGGGGTGGTGCTGGGGCTGGTGTTTCCGGGTTTAGGACAGAGCAGTGGTGTTCGGGCAGTGTAGGGGGTCGTGCTGTAGTGGTGTTTCAGGGTTTAGGGCTGTGAAGTGGTGTTCGGGCAGTGTAGGGGGTCATGCAGGTGGTGATGTTTTAGTGTTTAGGGCAGTGTAGTGGTGTTCGGGGAGTGTAGGGGGTATTGCTGGGGGTAGTGTTTCAGGGTTTAGGGCAGTGGTGTTCGGACAGTGTGGGGGGTCGTGCTGGTGGTGGTGTTGTAGGGTTTTGGGCAGCGCAGTGGTGCACGGGCAGTGTAGGGGGTCTTGCTGGGGGTGGTGTTTCAGGGTTTTAGGGCAGTGCAGTGGTGTTCTGGCAGTGTAGGGTGTTTTTCTTGGGGTGCTGTTTTAGGGTTTAGGGCAGTGCAGTGGATTTTGGGCAGAGTAGAGGGTCTTGCTTTGGGTGGTGTTTCAGGGTTTAGAGCAGTGCAGTGGTGTTTGAAGAGTGTAGGGGTCATGCTGGGGCTGGTATTTCAGGGTTTAAGGCAGTGCAGTGGTGTTCGGGCAGTGTAGGGGGTCATGCTGGGCTGGTGTTTCAGGGTTTAGGGCAGTGCAGTGGTGTTAGGGCAGTGTAGGGGTTCGTGCTGGGGCTGGTGTATCAGGTTTTAGGGCAGTGCAGTGGTGTTCAGGCAGTGTAGAGGGTCGTGCTGGGGCTGGTGTTTCAGGGTTTAGGTCAGTGCAGTGGTGTTCTGGCAGTGTAGGGGGTCGTGCTTGGGCAGATGTATGACGTTACAACGCATGCTGTTACAACGCATGCTGTTACAACTAAAGTGTTACAACGCAAGTGGATTTACAACGCATGCCATTACAACGCAAGTCTTTACATCGACTTGCGCTAGATGGCGTGCTAACATTAGAAAAGTGTAATTTACTATTCCAACTCAAGTCCACTTAACAGTAGGGAAGGTGTTGGGATAGTAAACTACACTATTTGTAATGTTAGCACGCCATCTAGCGCAAGTCGATGTAAAGACTTGCGTTGTAGTATCATGCGTTGTAAATCCACTTGCGTTGTAACAGTTTCGTTGTAATGGTAGTGCGTTGTAAAAGTTGTGTTGTAAATGTTGTTCACCGCTTGGGCTGTTGTTTCAGGGTTTAGGGCAGAGCAGTGGTGTTCGGGCAGTGTAGGGGGCTGTGCTGGGTGTGGTGTTTCAGGGTTTAGAGCAGAGCAGTGGTGTTCGGGCAGTGTAGGGAGCCGTGCTGGAGGTGGTGTTTTAGGGTTAGGGATGAGCAGTGGTGTTTGGGCAGTGTAGGTGGTCATGCAGGGGGTGGTGTTTCAGTCTTTAGGGCAGGGCAGTGGTGTTCGGGCAGTGTAGAGGGTCTTGCTGGGGGTGGAGTTTCAGGGTTTAGAGCAGTGCAGTGGTGTTCGGGCAGTGTAGGGGTCATGCTGGGGCTGGTGTTTCAGGGTATAAGGCAGTGCAGTGGTGTTCGGGCAGTGTAGGGGATTGTGCTGGGCTGGAGTTTCAGGGTTTAGGGCAGTGCAGTGGTGTTTGGGCAGTGTAGGGGGTCGTGCTCGGGCTGGTGTTTCAGGGTTTAGGGATGTGCAGTGGTGTTCGGGCAGTGTAGTGGGTCGTGCTGGGGGTGGTGTTTCAGGGTTTAGGGCAGAGCAGTGGTGTTCGGGCAGTGTAGGGGTCATGCTGGGGTTGGTGTTTCAGGGTTTAGGGCAGTGCAGTGGTTTTTGGGCAGAGTAGGGGGTCACGCAGGAGGAGGTGTTTCAGGGTTTAGGGCACTGCAGTGGTGTTCGGGCAGAGTAGGGGATATTGCTTGGGTGGTGTTTCAGGGTTTAGGGCAGCGCAGTGGTGTTCGGGCAGTGTAGGGGGTCTTGCTGGAGGTGGTGTTTTGGGGTTTAGGGCAGTGGTGTTCGGGCAGTATAGGGGGACTTGCTGGGGCAGGTGTTTCAGGGTTCAGGGCAGAGCAGTGGTGTTCGGGCAGTGTAGTGGGTCGTTCTGGGGGTGGTGTAGAGGGTTGTGCTGGGGGTGGTGTTTTAGGGTTAAGGGCAGAGCAGTGATGTTCAGGCAGTGTAGGAGGTCAAGCAGGGGGTGCTGTTTCAGGGTTTAGGGCAGTGCAGTGGTGTTCGGGCGTTGTAGGGGTCCTGCTGGGGGTGTTGTTTCAGGGTTTCAGGCAGTGGTGTTCGGGCAGTGTAGGGGGTCTTGCTGGAGGTGTTGTTTCAGGGATTAGGGCTGTGCAGTGGTGTTCGGGCAGTGTAGGGGGTTGTGCTGGGGCTGGTGTTTCAGGGTTTAAGGCAGTCCAGTGGTGTTCGGGCAGTGTAGGGGTGGTGCTGGGGCTGGTGTTTCCGGGTTTAGGACAGAGCAGTGGTGTTCGGGCAGTGTAGGGGGTCGTGCTGTAGTGGTGTTTCAGGGTTTAGGGCTGTGAAGTGGTGTTCGGGCAGTGTAGGGGGTCATGCAGGTGGTGATGTTTTAGTGTTTAGGGCAGTGTAGTGGTGTTCGGGGAGTGTAGGGGGTATTGCTGGGGGTAGTGTTTCAGGGTTTAGGGCAGTGGTGTTCGGACAGTGTGGGGGGTCGTGCTGGTGGTGGTGTTGTAGGGTTTTGGGCAGCGCAGTGGTGCACGGGCAGTGTAGGGGGTCTTGCTGGGGGTGGTGTTTCAGGGTTTTAGGGCAGTGCAGTGGTGTTCTGGCAGTGTAGGGTGTTTTTCTTGGGGTGCTGTTTTAGGGTTTAGGGCAGTGCAGTGGATTTTGGGCAGAGTAGAGGGTCTTGCTTTGGGTGGTGTTTCAGGGTTTAGAGCAGTGCAGTGGTGTTTGAAGAGTGTAGGGGTCATGCTGGGGCTGGTATTTCAGGGTTTAAGGCAGTGCAGTGGTGTTCGGGCAGTGTAGGGGGTCATGCTGGGCTGGTGTTTCAGGGTTTAGGGCAGTGCAGTGGTGTTAGGGCAGTGTAGGGGTTCGTGCTGGGGCTGGTGTATCAGGTTTTAGGGCAGTGCAGTGGTGTTCAGGCAGTGTAGAGGGTCGTGCTGGGGCTGGTGTTTCAGGGTTTAGGTCAGTGCAGTGGTGTTCTGGCAGTGTAGGGGGTCGTGCTTGGGCAGATGTATGACGTTACAACGCATGCTGTTACAACGCATGCTGTTACAACTAAAGTGTTACAACGCAAGTGGATTTACAACGCATGCCATTACAACGCAAGTCTTTACATCGACTTGCGCTAGATGGCGTGCTAACATTAGAAAAGTGTAATTTACTATTCCAACTCAAGTCCACTTAACAGTAGGGAAGGTGTTGGGATAGTAAACTACACTATTTGTAATGTTAGCACGCCATCTAGCGCAAGTCGATGTAAAGACTTGCGTTGTAGTATCATGCGTTGTAAATCCACTTGCGTTGTAACAGTTTCGTTGTAATGGTAGTGCGTTGTAAAAGTTGTGTTGTAAATGTTGTTCACCGCTTGGGCTGTTGTTTCAGGGTTTAGGGCAGAGCAGTGGTGTTCGGGCAGTGTAGGGGGCTGTGCTGGGTGTGGTGTTTCAGGGTTTAGAGCAGAGCAGTGGTGTTCGGGCAGTGTAGGGGGCCGTGCTGGAGGTGGTGTTTTAGGGTTAGGGATGAGCAGTGGTGTTTGGGCAGTGTAGGTGGTCATGCAGGGGGTGGTGTTTCAGTCTTTAGGGCAGGGCAGTGGTGTTCGGGCAGTGTAGAGGGTCTTGCTGGGGGTGGAGTTTCAGGGTTTAGAGCAGTGCAGTGGTGTTCGGGCAGTGTAGGGGTCATGCTGGGGCTGGTGTTTCAGGGTATAAGGCAGTGCAGTGGTGTTCGGGCAGTGTAGGGGATTGTGCTGGGCTGGAGTTTCAGGGTTTAGGGCAGTGCAGTGGTGTTTGGGCAGTGTAGGGGGTCGTGCTCGGGCTGGTGTTTCAGGGTTTAGGGATGTGCAGTGGTGTTCGGGCAGTGTAGTGGGTCGTGCTGGGGGTGGTGTTTCAGGGTTTAGGGCAGAGCAGTGGTGTTCGGGCAGTGTAGGGGTGGTGCTGGGAGTGGTGTTTCAGGGTTTTGGGCAGTGTAGTGATGTTCGGGCAGAGTAGGGGGTCGCGCAGGAGGTGGTGTTTCAGGGTTTACGGCACTGCAGTAGTGTTCGGGCAGTGTAGGGGATCTTGCTTTGGGTGGTGATTCAGGGTTTAGGGCAGTGCAGTGGTGTTCGGGCAGTGTTGGGGGTCGTGCTCGGGTTGGTTTTTCAGGGTTTAGGGCAGTGCAGTGTTGTTAGGGCAGTGTAGGGGGTCATGCTGGGGCTTGTGTTTCAGGGTTTAGGGCAGTGTTTGGTGTTCGGGCAGTGTAGGGGGTTGTGCTGGGGCTGGTGTTTCAGGGTTTAGGGCAATGCTTGCTGGGGGTGGTGTTTCTATTTTTGGGCGTTGGTGTTTTCGGGCAGTGTAGGGGTCTTTCTTGGGGTGGTCTTTCAGGGTTTAGGGCAGAGTAGTAGTGTTCAGGCAGTGTAGGGGGTCATGCATGGGGTGGTGTTTCAGGGTTTAGGGCAGTGCAGTGGTGTTCGGGCAGTGTAGGGGGTCCTGCTGGAGGTGTTGTTTCAGGGTTTCAGGCACTGGTGTTCGAGCAGTGTAGGGGGTCTTGCTGGAGGTGTTTTTTCAGGGATTAGGGCAGTGCAGTGGTGTTCGGGCAGTGTATGGGGTTGTGCTGGGGCTGGTGTTTCAGGGTTTAAGGCAGTGCAGTGGTGTTCGGGCAGTGTAGGGGTCATGCTGGGGTTGGTGTTTCAGGGTTTAGGGCAGTGCAGTGGTTTTTGGGCAGAGTAGGGGGTCACGCAGGAGGAGGTGTTTCAGGGTTTAGGGCACTGCAGTGGTGTTCGGGCAGAGTAGGGGATATTGCTTGGGTGGTGTTTCAGGGTTTAGGGCAGCGCAGTGGTGTTCGGGCAGTGTAGGGGGTCTTGCTGGAGGTGGTGTTTTGGGGTTTAGGGCAGTGGTGTTCGGGCAGTATAGGGGGACTTGCTGGGGCAGGTGTTTCAGGGTTCAGGGCAGAGCAGTGGTGTTCGGGCAGTGTAGTGGGTCGTTCTGGGGGTGGTGTAGAGGGTTGTGCTGGGGGTGGTGTTTTAGCGTTAAGGGCAGAGCAGTGGTGTTCAGGCAGTGTAGGAGGTCGAGCAGGGGGTGCTGTTTCAGGGTTTAGTGCAGTGCAGTGGTGTTCTGGCAGTGTAGGGTGCTTAGCTAGGGGTGATGTTTTAGGAATCAGGGCAGTGCAGTGGTGTTCGGGCAGTGTAGGGGGCTTGCTTTGGGTGGTGTTTCAGGGTTTAGAGCAGTGCAGTGGTGTTCGGGCAGTGTAGGGGTCATGCTGGGGCTGGTGATTCAGGGTATAAGGCAGTGCAGTGGTGTTCAGGCAGTGTAGGGGGTTGTTCTGGGCTGGAGTTTCAGGGTTTAGGGCAGTGCAGTGGTGTTATGACAGTGTAGGGGGTCGTGCTGGGGCTGGTGTTTCAGCTTTTAGGGCAGTACAGTGGTGTTCGGGCAGTGTAGGAGGTCGTGCTGGGGCTGGTGTTTCAGGGTTTAGGGCAGTGCAGTGGTGTTCTGGCAGTGTAGGGGGTCGTGCTCGGGCTGGTGTTTCAGGGTTTAGGGCAGTGCAGTGGTGTTCGGGCAGTGTAGGGGGTGGTGCTGGGGGTGGTGTTTCAGGGTTTAGGGAGGAGCAGTGGTGTTCGGGTAGTGTAGGGGGTGGTGCTGGGAGTGGTGTTTCAGGGTTTAGGGCAGTGCAGTGATGTTCGGGCAGAGTAGGGGTTCGTGCAGGGGCTGGTGTTCCAGTGTTTAGGACAGAGCAGTGGTGTTTGGGCAGTGTAGGGGGTCGTGCTGTAGTGGTGTTTCAGGGTTTAGGGCTGTGAAGTGGTGTTCGGGCAGTGTAGGGGTCGTGCAGGTGGTGATGTTTTAGTGTTTAGGGCACTGTAGTGGTGTTCGGGCAGTGTAGGGGGTCTTGCTGGTGGTGGTGTTTTAGGGTTTCGGGCAGCGAAGTGGTGCACGGCCGTGTAGGGGGTCTTGCTGGGGGTGGTGTTTCAGGGTTTTGGGCAGCGGTCTTCGGGCAGTGTAGGGGTCTTGCTGGGAGTGGTGTTTCAGGGTTTAGGGCAGTGCAGTGGTGTTAGGGCAGTGTAGTGGGTCATGCTGGGGCTGGTGTTTCAGGTTTTAGGGCAGTGCAGTGGTGTTCAGTTAGTGTAGGGGGTCGTGCTGGGGTTGGTGTTTCGGGGTTTATGGCAGTGGTGTTCGGGCAGTATAGGGGGACTTGCTGGGGGTGGTGTTTCAGGGTTTATTGCAGTGCAGTGGTGTTCTGGCAGTGTAGGGTGTTTTCCTTGGGGTGCTGTTTTAGGGTTCAGGGCAGTGCAGTGGTGTTCGGGCAGAGTAGGGGGTCTTGCTTTGGGTGGTGTTTCAGGATTTAGAGCAGTACAGTGGTGTATGGGCAGTGAAGTGGTCATGCTGGGGCTGGTGTTTCAGTGTTTAAGGCCGTGCAGTGGTGTTCAGGCAGTGTAGGGGGTCGTGCTGGGCTGGAGTTCCAGGGTTTAGGGTAATGCAGTGGTGTTATGGCAGTGTAGGGGGTCATGCTGGGGCTGATGTTTCAGGTTTTACGGCAGTGCAGTGGTGTTTGGACAGTGTAGGGGGTCGTCCTGGGGCTGGTGTTTCAAGGTTAAGGGCAATGCAGTGGTGTTCGGGCAGTGTAGGGGTTCATGCAGGGGCTGGTGTTTCAGGGTTTAGGGCAGTGCAGTGGTGTTCGGGCAGTGTAGGGGGTCGTGCTGGGGGTGTCGTTTCAGGGTTTAGGGCAGTGGTGTTAGGGCAGGGTAGGGGGTCTTGCTGGAGGTGTCGTTTCAGGGTTTAGGGCAGTGGTGTTCGGGCAGTGTAGGGGGTCTTGCTGGAGGTGTTGTTTCAGGGTTTAGGGCAGTGAAGTGGTGTTCGGGCAGTGTAGGGGGTCGTGCTGGGGCTGGTGTTTCAGGGTTTAGGGCAGCGCTGTGGTGTTCGGGCAGTGTAGGGGGTAGGGCTTGGGCTGGTGTTTCAGGGTTTAGGGCAATGCAGTGGTGTTCGGGCAGTGTAGGGGGTCATGCTGGGGGTGGTGTTTCAGGGTTTAGGGCAGAGCAGTGGTGTTCGGGCAGTGTAGGGGGTTGTGATGGGTGTGGTACTTCAGGGTTTAGAGCAGAGCAGTGGTCTTCAGGCAGTGTAGGGGGCCGTGCTGGAGGTGGTTTTTTAGGGTTTAGGAAAGAGCAGTGGTGTTTGGGCAGTGTAGGTGGTCATGCAGGGGGTGGTGTTTCAGTCTTTAGGGCAGGGCAGTGGTGTTCGGGCAGTGTAGAGGGTCTTGCTGGGGGTGGTGTTTCTATTTTTAGGGCAGTGGTGTTCGGGCATTGTCGGGGTCTTTCTTGGGGTGGTGTTTCAGGATTTAGGGCAATACAGCTTTGTTTGGGCAGTGTAGGGGGTCTTGCTGGGTGTGGTGTTTCAGGGTTTAGGGCAGTGGTGTTCGGGCATTGTAGGGGGTCTGGCTGGGGGTGGTGTTTCAGGGTTTAGTGCAGTGCAGTGGTGTTCTGGCAGTGTAGGGTGTTTAGCTAGGGGTGCTGTTTTACGGTTCAGGGCAGTGCAGTGGTGTTCGGGCAGTGTAGGGTGTCTTGCTTTGGGTGGTGTTTCAGGGTTTAGAGCAGTGCAGTGGTGTTCGGGCAGTGTAGGGGTCATGCTGGGGCTGGTGTTTCAGGGTATAAGGCAGTGCAGTGGTGTTCGGGCAGTGTAGGGGATTGTGCTGGGCTGGAGTTTCAGGGTTTAGGGCAGTGCAGTGGTGTTTGGGCAGTGTAGGGGTCATGCTGGGGCTGGTGTTTCAGGGTATAAGGCAGTGCAGTGGTGTTCAGGCAGTGTAGGGGTTTGTGCTGGGCTGGAGTTTCAGGGTTTAGGGCAGTGCCGTGATGTTAGGGCAGTGTAGGGGGTCGTGCTGGGGCTGGTGTTTCAGGTTTTAGGGCAGTGCAGTGGTGTTCGGGCAGTGTAGGAGGTCGTGCTGGGGCTGGTGTTTCAGGGTTTAGGGCAGTGCATTGGTGTTCTGGCTGTGTAGAGGGTCGTGCTCGAGCTGGTGTTTCAGGGTTTAGGGCAGTGCAGTGGTGTTCGGGCAGTGTAGGGGGTCGTGCTGAGGGTGGTGTTTCAGGGTTTAGGGCAGAGCAGTGGTGTTCGGGCAGTGTAGGGGGTGGTGCTGGGAGTGGTGTTTCAGGGTTTAGGGCAGTGCAGTGATGTTCGGGCAGAGTAGGGGGTCGTGCAGGAGGTGGTGTTTCAGGGTTTTGGGCACTACAGTGGTGTTCGGGCAGTGTAGGGGGTCGTGCTGGGGGTGGTGTAGGGGGTTGTGCTCGGGGTGGTATTTCAGGGTTTAGGGCAGTGCAGTGATGTTCGGGCAGTAAAGGGGGTCATGCAGGGGGTGGTGTTTCAGGGTTTAGGGCAGTGCAGTGGTGTTCGGGCAGTGTTGGGGGTCGTGCACGGGTTGTTGTTTCAGGGTTTAGGGCAGTGCAGTGTTGTTAGGGCAGTGTAGGGGGTCATGATGGGGCTTGTGTTTCAGGGTTTAGGGCAGTGTTTGGTGTTCGGGCAGTGTAGGGGGTTGTGCTGGGTCTGGTGTTTTAGGGTTTAGGGCAATGCTTGCTGGGGGTGGTGTTTCTATTTTTGGGCGTTGGTGTTTTCGGGCAGTGTAGGGGTCTTTCTTGGGGTGGTCTTTCAGGGTTTAGGGCAGAGTAGTGGTGTTCGGGCGGTGTAGGGGGTCCTGCTGGGGGTGTTGTTTCAGGGTTTCAGGCATTGGTGTTCGAGCAGTGTAGGGGGTCTTGCTGGTGTTGTTGTTTCAGGTATTAGGGCAGTGCAGTGGTGTTCGGGCAGTGTAGGGGGTTGTGCTGGGGCTGGTGTTTCAGGGTTTAAGGCAGTGCAGTGGTGTTCGGGCAGTGTAGGTGGTCATGCTGGGGCTGGTGTTCCAGGGTTTAGGACAGAGCAGTGGTGTTCGGGCAGTGTAGGGGGTCGTGCTGTAGTGGTGTTTCAGGGTTTAGGGCTGTGAAGTGGTGTTCGGGCAGTGTAGGGGGTCGTGCAGGTGGTGATGTTTTAGTGTTTAGGGCATTGTAGTGGTGTTCGGGCAGTGTAGGGGGTCTTGCTGGGGGTAGTGTTTCAGGGTTTAGGGCAGTGGTGTTCGGGCAGTGTAGGGGTCTTGCTGGTGGTGGTGTTGTAGGGTTTTGGGCAGCGCAGTGATGCACGGCCGTGTAGGGGGTCTTGCTGGGGGTGGTGTTTCAGGGTTTAGGGCAGTGGTGTTCGGGCAGCGTAGGGGGTCTTGCTGGGGGTGGTGTTTCAGGGTTTTAGGGCAGTGCAGTGGTTTTCTGGCGGTGTAGGGTGTTTTGCTTGGGGTGCTGTTTTAGGGTTTAGGGCAGTGCAGTGGTGTTTGGGCAGAGTAGGGGGTCTTGCTTTGGGTGGTGTTTCAGGGTTTAGAGCAGTGCAGTGGTGTTCGAACAGTGTAGGGGTCATGCTGGGGCTGGTGTTTCAGGGTTCAAGGCAGTGCAGTGGTATTCGGGCAGTGTCGGGGGTCATGCTGGGCTGGTGATTCAGGGTTTCGGGCAATGCAGTGGTGTTGGGGCAGTGTAGGGGGTCGTGCTGGGGCTGGTGTTTCAGGTTTTAGGGCAGTGCAGTGGTGTTCAGGTGGTGTAAGGGGTCGTGCTGGGGGTGGTGTTTCAGGGTTTATGGCAGTGGTGTTCGGGCAGTATAGGGGACTTGCTGGGGGTGGTGTTTCAGGGTTTATTGCAGTGCAGTGGTTTTCTGTCAGTGTAGGGTGTTTTCCTTGGGGTGCTGTTTTAGGGTTCAGGGCAGTGCAGTGATGTTCGGGCAGAGTAGGGGGTCCTGCTTTGGGTGGTGTTTCAGGATTTAGAGCAGTACAGTGGTGTATGGGCAGTGTAGGGGTCATGCTGGGGCTGGTGTTTCAGGGTTTAAGGCAGTGCAGTGGTGTTCAGGCAGTGTAGAGGGTCGTGCTGGGCTGGAGTTTCAGGGTTTAGGGCAATGCAGTGGTGTTATGGCAGTGTAGGGGGTCGTGCTGGGGCTGGTGTTTCAGGTTTTAGGGCAGTGCAGTGGTGTTCGGACAGTGTAGGGGGTCGTCCTGGGGCTGGTGTTTCAGGGTTTAGGGCAGTGCAGTGGTGTTCTGGCAGTGTAGGGTGTCTTGCTGGGGGTGGTGTTTCAGGGTTTTAGGGCAGTGCAGTGGTTTTCTGGCAGTGTAGGGTGTTTTGCTTGGGGTGCTGTTTTAGGGTTTAGGGCAGTGCAGTGGTGTTTGGGCAGAGTAGGGGGTCTTGCTTTGGGTGGTGTTTCAGGGTTTAGAGCAGTGCAGTGGTGTTTGAACAGTGTAGGGGTCATGCTGGGGCTGGTGTTTCAGGGTTTAAGGCAGTGCAGTGGTATTCTGGCAGTGTAGGGGGTCATGCTGGGCTGGTGATTCAGGGTTTCGGGCAATGCAGTGGTGTTAGGGCAGTGTAGGGGGTCGTGCTAGGGCTGGTGTTTCAGGTTTTAGGGCAGTGCAGTGGTGTTCAGGTAGTGTAAGGGGTCGTGCTGGGGGTGGTGTTTCGGGGTTTATGGCAGTGGTGTTCGGGCAGTATAGGGGACTTGTTGGGGGTGGTGTTTCACGGTTTATTGCAGTGCAGTGGTGTTCTGTCAGTGTAGGGTGTTTTCCTTGGGGTGCTGTTTTAGGGTTCAGGGCAGTGCAGTGGTGTTCGGGCAGAGTAGGGGGTCTTGCTTTGGGTGGTGTTTCAGGATTTAGAGCAGTACAGTGGTGTATGGGCAGTGTATGGGTCATGCTGGGGCTGGTGTTTCAGGGTTTAGGGCAATGCAGTGGTGTTATGGCAGTGTAGGGGGTCGTGCTGGGGCTGGTGTTTCAGGTTTTAAGGAAGTGCAGTGGTGTTCGGACAGTGTAGGAGGTCGTCCTGGGGGTGGTGTTTCAGGGTTTGGGGCAGAGCAGTGGTGTTCGGGCAGTGTAGGGGTCATGCTGGGGTTGGTGTTTCAGGGTTTAGGGCAGTGCAGTGGTGTTTGGGCAGAGTAGGGGGTCACGCAGGAGGTGGTGTTTCAGGGTTTAGGGCAATGCAGTGGTGTTCGGGCAGAGTAGGGGATATTGCTTGGGTGGTGTTTCAGGGTTTAGGGCAGCGCAGTGGTGTTCGGGCAGTGTAGGGGGTCTTGCTGGAGGTGGTGTTTTGGGGTTTAGGGCAGTGGTGTTCGGGCAGTATAGGGGGACTTGCTGGGGCAGGTGTTTCAGGGTTCAGGGCAGAGCAGTGGTGTTCGGGCAGTGTAGTGGGTCGTTCTGGGGGTGGTGTAGAGGGTTGTGCTGGGGGTGGTGTTTTAGGGTTAAGGGCAGAGCAGTGATGTTCAGGCAGTGTAGGAGGTCAAGCAGGGGGTGCTGTTTCAGGGTTTAGGGCAGTGCAGTGGTGTTCGGGCGTTGTAGGGGTCCTGCTGGGGGTGTTGTTTCAGGGTTTCAGGCAGTGGTGTTCGGGCAGTGTAGGGGGTCTTGCTGGAGGTGTTGTTTCAGGGATTAGGGCTGTGCAGTGGTGTTCGGGCAGTGTAGGGGGTTGTGCTGGGGCTGGTGTTTCAGGGTTTAAGGCAGTCCAGTTGTGTTCGGGCAGTGTAGGGGTGGTGCTGGGGCTGGTGTTTCCGGGTTTAGGACAGAGCAGTGGTGTTCGGGCAGTGTAGGGGGTCGTGCTGTAGTGGTGTTTCAGGGTTTAGGGCTGTGAAGTGGTGTTCGGGCAGTGTAGGGGGTCATGCAGGTGGTGATGTTTTAGTGTTTAGGGCAGTGTAGTGGTGTTCGGGGAGTGTAGGGGGTATTGCTGGGGGTAGTGTTTCAGGGTTTAGGGCAGTGGTGTTCGGACAGTGTGGGGGGTCGTGCTGGTGGTGGTGTTGTAGGGTTTTGGGCAGCGCAGTGGTGCACGGGCAGTGTAGGGGGTCTTGCTGGGGGTGGTGTTTCAGGGTTTTAGGGCAGTGCAGTGGTGTTCTGGCAGTGTAGGGTGTTTTTCTTGGGGTGCTGTTTTAGGGTTTAGGGCAGTGCAGTGGATTTTGGGCAGAGTAGAGGGTCTTGCTTTGGGTGGTGTTTCAGGGTTTAGAGCAGTGCAGTGGTGTTTGAAGAGTGTAGGGGTCATGCTGGGGCTGGTATTTCAGGGTTTAAGGCAGTGCAGTGGTGTTCGGGCAGTGTAGGGGGTCATGCTGGGCTGGTGTTTCAGGGTTTAGGGCAGTGCAGTGGTGTTAGGGCAGTGTAGGGGTTCGTGCTGGGGCTGGTGTATCAGGTTTTAGGGCAGTGCAGTGGTGTTCAGGCAGTGTAGAGGGTCGTGCTGGGGCTGGTGTTTCAGGGTTTAGGTCAGTGCAGTGGTGTTCTGGCAGTGTAGGGGGTCGTGCTTAGGCAGATGTATGACGTTACAACGCATGCTGTTACAACGCATGCTGTTACAACTAAAGTGTTACAACGCAAGTGGATTTACAACGCATGCCATTACAACGCAAGTCTTTACATCGACTTGCGCTAGATGGCGTGCTAACATTAGAAAAGTGTAATTTACTATTCCAACTCAAGTCCACTTAACAGTAGGGAAGGTGTTGGGATAGTAAACTACACTATTTGTAATGTTAGCACGCCATCTAGCGCAAGTCGATGTAAAGACTTGCGTTGTAGTATCATGCGTTGTAAATCCACTTGCGTTGTAACAGTTTCGTTGTAATGGTAGTGCGTTGTAAAAGTTGTGTTGTAAATGTTGTTCACCGCTTGGGCTGTTGTTTCAGGGTTTAGGGCAGAGCAGTGGTGTTCGGGCAGAGTAGGGGGATGTGCTGGGTGTGGTGTTTCAGGGTTTAGAGCAGAGCAGTGGTGTTCGGGCAGTGTAGGGGGCCGTGCTGGAGGTGGTGTTTTAGGGTTAGGGATGAGCAGTGGTGTTTGGGCAGTGTAGGTGGTCATGCAGGGGGTGGTGTTTCAGTCTTTAGGGCAGGGCAGTGGTGTTCGGGCAGTGTAGAGGGTCTTGCTGGGGGTGGAGTTTCTAGTTTTTAGGGCAGTGGTGTTCGGGCAGTGTATGGGGTCTTTCTTGGGGTGGTGTTTTAGGATTTAGGGCAGTACAGTTTTGTTTGGGCAGTGTAGGGGGTCTTGCTGGGTGTGGTGTTTCAGGGTTTAGGGCAGTGGTGTTCGGGCATTGTAGAGTCTTGCAGGGGGTGGTGTTTCAGGGTTTAGTGCAGTGCAGTGGTGTTCTGGCAGTGTAGGGTGTTTAGCTAGGGGTGCTGTTTTACGGTTCAGGGCAGTGCAGTGGTGTTCGGGCAGTGTAGGGTGTCTTGCTTTGGGTGGTGTTTCAGGGTTTAGAGCAGTGCAGTGGTGTTCGGGCAGTGTAGGGGTCATGCTGGGGCTGGTGTTTCAGGGTATAAGGCAGTGCAGTGGTGTTCGGGCAGTGTAGGGGGTGGTGCTGGGAGTGGTGTTTCAGGGTTTAGGGCAGTGTAGTGATGTTCGGGCAGAGTAGGGGGTCGCGCAGGAGGTGGTGTTTCAGGGTTTACGGCACTGCAGTAGTGTTCGGGCATTGTAGGGGATCTTGCTTTGGGTGGTGATTCAGGGTTTAGGGCAGTGCAGTGGTGTTCGGGCAGTGTTGGGGGTCGTGCTCGGGTTGGTTTTTCAGGGTTTAGGGCAGTGCAGTGTTGTTAGGGCAGTGTAGGGGGTCATGCTGGGGCTTGTGTTTCAGGGTTTAGGGCAGTGTTTGGTGTTCGGGCAGTGTAGGGGGTTGTGCTGGGGCTGGTGTTTCAGGGTTTAGGGCAATGCTTGCTGGGGGTGGTGTTTCTATTTTTGGGCGTTGGTGTTTTCGGGCAGTGTAGGGGTCTTTCTTGGGGTGGTCTTTCAGGGTTTAGGGCAGAGTAGTAGTGTTCAGGCAGTGTAGGGGGTCATGCATGGGGTGGTGTTTCAGGGTTTAGGGCAGTGCAGTGGTGTTCGGGCAGTGTAGGGGGTCCTGCTGGAGGTGTTGTTTCAGGGTTTCAGGCACTGGTGTTCGAGCAGTGTAGGGGGTCTTGCCGGAGGTGTTTTTTCAGGGATTAGGGCAGTGCAGTGGTGTTCGGGCAGTGTATGGGGTTGTGCTGGGGCTGGTGTTTCAGGGTTTAAGGCAGTGCAGTGGTGTTCGGGCAGTGTAGGGGTCATGCTGGGGTTGGCGTTTCAGGGTTTAGGGCAGTGCAGTGGTGTTTGGGCAGAGTAGGGGGTCACGCAGGAGGTGGTGTTTCAGGGTTTAGGGCACTGCAGTGGTGTTCGGGCAGAGTAGGGGATATTGCTTGGGTGGTGTTTCAGGGTTTAGGGCAGCGCAGTGGTGTTCGGGCAGTGTAGGGGGTCTTGCTGGAGGTGGTGTTTTGGGGTTTAGGGCAGTGGAGTTCGGGCAGTATAGGGGGACTTGCTGGGGCAGGTGTTTCAGGGTTCAGGGCAGAGAAGTGGTGTTCGAGCAGTGTAGTGGGTCGTTCTGGGGGTGGTGTAGAGGGTTGTGCTGGGGGTGGTGTTTTAGGGTTAAGGGCAGAGCATTGGTGTTCAGGCAGTGTAGGAGGTCAAGCAGGGGGTGCTGTTTCAGGGTTTAGGGCAGTGCAGTGGTGTTCGGGCGGTGTAGGGGTCCTGCTGGGGCTGTTGTTTCAGGGTTTCAGGCAGTGGTGTTCGGGCAGTGTAGGGGGTCTTGCTGGAGGTGTTGTTTCAGGGATTAGGGCTGTGCAGTGGCGTTCGGGCAGTGTAGGGGGTTGTGCTGGGGCTGGTGTTTCAGGGTTTAAGGCAGTCCAGTGGTGTTCGGGCAGTGTAGGGGTGGTGCTGGGGCTGGTGTTTCCGGGTTTAGGACAGAGCAGTGGTGTTCAGGCAGTGTAGGGGGTCGTGCTGTAGTGGTGTTTCAGGGTTTAGGGCTGTGAAGTGGTGTTCGGGCAGTGTAGGGGGTCATGCAGGTGGTGATGTTTTAGTGTTTAGGGCAGTGTAGTGGTGTTCGGGGAGTTTAGGGGGTATTGCTGGGGGTAGTGTTTCAGGGTTTAGGGCAGTGGTGTTCGGACAGTGTGGGGGGTCGTGCTGGTGGTGGTGTTGTAGGGTTTTGGGCAGTGCAGTGGTGCACGGGCAGTGTAGGGGGTCTTGCTGGGGGTGGTGTTTCAGGATTTTAGAGCAGTGCAGTGGTGTTCTGGCAGTGTAGGGTGTTTTTCTTGGGGTGCTGTTTTAGGGTTTAGGGCAGTGCAGTGGATTTTGGGCAGAGTAGAGGGTCTTGCTTTGGGTGGTGTTTCAGGGTTTAGAGCAGTGCAGTGGTGTTTGAAGAGTGTAGGGGTCATGCTGGGGCTGGTATTTCAGGGTTTAAGGCAGTGCAGTGGTGTTCGGGCAGTGTAGGGGGTCATGCTGGGCTGGTGTTTCAGGGTTTAGGGCAGTGCAGTGGTGTTAGGGCAGTGTAGGGGTTCGTGCTGGGGCTGGTGTTTCAGGTTTTAGGGCAGTGCAGTGGTGTTCAGGCAGTGTAGGGGGTCATGCTGGGGCTGGTGTTTCAGGGTTTAGGTCAGTGCAGTGGTGTTCTGGCAGTGTAGGGGGTCGTGCTTGGGCAGATGTATGACGTTACAACGCGTGCTGTTACAACGCATGCTGTTACAACTAAAGTGTTACAACGCAAGTGGATTTACAACGCATGCCATTACAACGCAAGTCTTTACATCGACTTGCGCTAGATGGCGTGCTAACATTAGAAAAGTGTAATTTACTATTCCAACTCAAGTCCACTTAACAGTAGGGAAGGTGTTGGGATAGTAAACTACACTATTTGTAATGTTAGCACGCCATCTAGCGCAAGTCGATGTAAAGACTTGCGTTGTAATATCATGCGTTGTAAATCCACTTGCGTTGTAACAGTTTCGTTGTAATGGTAGTGCGTTGTAAAAGTTGTGTTGTAAATGTTGTTCACCGCTTGGGCTGTTGTTTCAGGGTTTAGGGCAGAGCAGTGGTGTTCGGGCAGTGTAGGGGGCTGTGCTGGGTGTGGTGTTTCAGGGTTTAGAGCAGAGCAGTGGTGTTCGGGCAGTGTAGGGGGCCGTGCTGGAGGTGGTGTTTTAGGGTTAGGGATGAGCAGTGGTGTTTGGGCAGTGTAGGTGGTCATGCAGGGGGTGGTGTTTCAGTCTTTAGGGCAGGGCAGTGGTGTTCGGGCAGTGTAGAGGGTCTTGCTGGGGGTGGAGTTTCTAGTTTTTAGGGCAGTGGTGTTCGGGCAGTGTATGGGGTCTTTCTTGGGGTGGTGTTTTAGGATTTAGGGCAGTACAGTTTTGTTTGGGCAGTGTAGGGGGTCTTGCTGGGTGTGGTGTTTCAGGGTTTAGGGCAGTGGTGTTCGGGCATTGTAGAGTCTTGCAGGGGGTGGTGTTTCAGGGTTTAGTGCAGTGCAGTGGTGTTCTGGCAGTGTAGGGTGTTTAGCTAGGGGTGCTGTTTTACGGTTCAGGGCAGTGCAGTGGTGTTCGGGCAGTGTAGGGTGTCTTGCTTTGGGTGGTGTTTCAGGGTTTAGAGCAGTGCAGTGGTGTTCTGGCAGTGTAGGGGTCATGCTGGGGCTGGTGTTTCAGGGTATAAGGCAGTGCAGTGGTGTTCGGGCAGTGTAGGGGATTGTGCTGGGCTGGAGTTTCAGGGTTTAGGGCAGTGCAGTGGTGTTTGGGCAGTGTAGGGGGTCGTGCTTGGGCTGGTATTTCAGGGTTTAGGGATGTGCAGTGGTGTTCGGGCAGTGTAGTGGGTCGTGCTGGGGGTGGTGTTTCAGGGTTTAGGGCAGAGCAGTGGTGTTCGGGCAGTGTAGGGGGTGGTGCTGGGAGTGGTGTTTCAGGGTTTAGGGCAGTGTAGTGATGTTCGGGCAGAGTAGGGGGTTGTGCAGGAGGTGGTGTTTCAGGGTTTACGGCACTGCAGTAGTGTTCGGGCAGTGTAGGGGATCTTGCTTTGGGTGGTGATTCAGGGTTTAGGGCAGTGCAGTGGTGTTCGGGCAGTGTTGGGGGTCGGGCTCGGGTTGGTTTTTCAGGGTTTAGGGCAGTGCAGTGTTGTTAGGGCAGTGTAGGGGGTCATGCTGGGACTTGTGTTTCAGGGTTGAGGGCAGTGTTTGGTGTTCGGGCAGTGTAGGGGGTTGTGCTGGGGCTGGTGTTTCAGGGTTTAGGGCAATGCTTGCTCGGGTGGTGTTTCTATTTTTGGGCGTTGGTGTTTTCGGGCAGTGTAGGGGTCTTTCTTGGGGTGGTCTTTCAGGGTTTAGGGCAGAGTAGTAGTGTTCAGGCAGTGTAGGGGGTCATGCATGGGGTGGTGTTTCAGGGTTTAGGGCAGTGCAGTGGTGTTCGGGCAGTGTAGGGGGTCCTGCTGGAGGTGTTGTTTCAGGGTTTCAGGCACTGGTGTTCGAGCAGTGTAGGGGGTCTTGCTGGAGGTGTTTTTTCAGGGATTAGGGCAGTGCAGTGGAGTTTGGGCAGTGTATGGGGTTGTGCTGGGGCTGGTGTTTCAGGGTTTAAGGCAGTGCAGTGGTGTTCGGGCAGTGTAGGGGGTTGTGCTGGGGCTGGTGTTTCAGGGTTTAAGGCAGTGCAGTGGTGTTCGGGCAGTGTAGGGGTCGTGCTGGGGCTGGTGTTGTAGGGTTTAGGACAGAGCAGTGGTGTTCGGGCAGTGTAGGGGGTCATGCTGGGGCTGGTGTTTCAGGTTTTAGGGCAGTGCAGTGGTGTTTGGACAGTGAAGGGGGTCGTCCTGGGGCTGGTGTTTCAGGGTTTAGGGCAGTGCAGTGGTGTTCTGGCAGTGTAGGGGGTCGTGCTCTGGCTGGTGTTTCAGGGTTTATGGCAGGGCAGTGGTGTTCGGGCACTGTAGGGAATCGTGCTGGGGGTGGTGTTACAGGGTTTGGGGCAGAGCAGTGGTGTTCGGGCAGTGTAGGGGTCATGCTGGGGGTGGTATTTCAGGGTTTAGGGCAGTGCAGTGGTGTTTGGGCAGAGTAGGGGGTCGCGTAGGAGGTGGTGTTTCAGGGTTTAGGGCACTGCAGTGGTGTTCGGGCAGAGTAGGGGATATTGCTTTGGGTGGTGTTTCAGGGTTTAGGGCAGCGCAGTGGTGTTCGGGCAGTGTAGGGAGTCCTGCTGGAGGTGGTGTTTCGGGGTTTAGTGCAGTGGTGTTCGGGCAGTATAGGGGGACTTGCTGGGGCAGGTGTTTCAGGGTTCAGGGCAGAGCAGTGCTGTTCGGGCAGTGTAGGGGGTCATGCTGGGGGTGGTGTAGAGGGTTGTGCTGGGGGTGGTGTTTTAGGGTTAAAGGCAGAGCAGTGGTGTTCGGGCAGTGTAGGGGGTCAAGCAGGGGGTGGTGTTTCAGGGTTAAGGGCAATGCAGTGGTGTTCGGGGAGTGTAGGAGTTCATGCAGGGGGTGGTGTTTCAGGGTTTAGGGCAGTGCAGTGGTGTTCGGGCAGTGTAGGTGGTCGTGCTGGGGGTGTCGTTTCGGGGTTTAGGGCAGTGGTGTTTGGGCAGGGTAGGGGGTCTTGCTGGAGGTGTCGTTTCAGGGTTTAGGGCAGTGGTGTTCGGGCAGTGTAGGGGGTCTTGCTGGAGGTGTTGTTTCAGGGTTTAGGGCAGTGAAGTGGTGTTCGGGCAGTGTAGGGGGTCGTGCTGGGGCTGGTGTTTCAGGGTTTAGGGCAGCACAGTGGTGTTCAGGCAGTGTAGGGGGTAGGGCTTGGGCTGGTGTTTCAGGGTTTAGGGCAACGCAGTGGTGTTCGGGCAGTGTAGGGGGTCATGCTGGGGGTGGTGTTTCAGGGTTTAGGGCAGAGCAGTGATGTTCGGGCAGTGTAGGGGGTTGTGCTGGGTGTGGTGTTTTAGGGTTTAGAGCAGAGCAGTGGTGTTCGGGCAGTGTAGGGGGCCGTGCTGGAGGTGGTGTTTTAGGGTTTAGGGAAGAGCAGTGGTGTTTGGGCAGTGTAGGTGGTCATGCATGGGGTGGTGTTTCAGTCTTTAGGGCAGGGCAGTGGTGTTCGGGCAGTGTAGAGGGTCTTGCTGGGGGTGGTGTTTCTATTTTTAGGGCAGTGGTGTTCAGGCAGTGTAGGGGTCTTTCTTGGGGTGGTGTTTCAGGATTTAGGGCAATACAGCTTTGTTTGGGCAAAGTAGGGGGTCTTGCTGGGTGTGGTGTTTCAGGGTTTAGGGCAGTGGTGTTCGGGCATTGTAGGGGGTCTTGCTGGGGGTGGTGTTTCAGGGTTTAGTGCAGTGCAGTGGTGTTCTGGCAGTGTAGGGTGTTTAGCTAGGGGTGCTGTTTTAGAGTTCAGGGCAGTGCAGTGGTGTTCGGGCAGTGTAGGGGGTCTTGCTTTGGGTCATGTTTCAAGGTTTAGAGCAGTGCAGTGGTGTTCGGGCAGTGTAGGGGTCATGCTGGGGCTGGTGTTTCAGGGTATTAGGCAGTGCAGCGGTGTTCAGGCAGTGTAGGGGGTTGTGCTGTGCTGGAGTTTCAGGGTTTAGGGCAGTGCCGTGATGTTAGGGCAGTGTAGGGGGTCGTGCTGGGGCTGGTGTTTCAGGTTTTAGGGCAGTGCAGTGGTGTTCGGGCAGTGTAGGAGGTCGTGCTGGGGCTGGTGTTTCAGGGTTTAGGGCAGTGCAGTGGTGTTCTGGCTGTGTAGGGGGTCGTGCTCGAGCTGGTGTTTCAGGGTTTAGGGCAGTGCAGTGGTGTTCGGGCAGTATAGGGGGTCGTGCTGAGGGTGGTGTTTCAGGGTTTAGGGCAGAGCAGTGGTGTTCGGGCAGTGTAGGGGGTGGTGCTGGGAGTGGTGTTTCAGGGTTTAGGGCAGTGCAGTGATGTTCGGGCAGAGTAGGGGGTCGCGCAGGAGGCGGTGTTTCAGGGTTTTGGGCAATACAGTGGTGTTCGGGCAGTGTAGGGGGTCGTGCTGGGGGTGGTGTAGGGGGTTGTGCTCGAGGTGGTGTTTTAGGGTTTAGGGCAGAGCAGTGGTGTTCGGGCAGTAAAGGGGGTCATGCAGGGGGTGGTGTTTCAGGGTTTAGGGCAGTGCAGTGGTGTTCGGGCAGTGTTGGGGGTCGTGCTCGGGTTGGTGTTTCAGGGTTTAGGGCAGTACAGTGTTGTTAGGGCAGTGTAGGGGGTCGTGCTGGGGGTTGTGTTTCAGGGTTTAGGGCAGTGTTTGGTGTTCGGGCAGTGTAGGGGGGTTGTGCTGGGGCTGGTGTCTCAGGGTTTAGGGCAATGCTTGCTGGGGTGGTGTTTCTATTTTTGGGCGTTGGTGTTTTCGGGCAGTGTAGGGGTCTTTCTTGGGGTGGTCTTTCAGGGTTTAGGGCAGAGTAGTGGTGTTCAGGCATTGTAGGTGGTCATGCAGGGGGTGGTGTTTCAGGGTTTAGGACAGTGCAGTGGTCTTGGGGCAGTGTGGGGGGTCATGCATGGGGTGGTGTTTCAGGGTTTAGGGCAGTGCAGTGGTGTTCGAGCGGTGTAGGGGGTCCTGCTGGGGGTGTTGTTTCAGGCATTGGTGTTCGAGCAGTGTAGGGGGTCTTGCTGGTGTTGTTGTTTCAGGGATTAGGGCAGTGCAGTGGTGTTTGGGCAGTGTAGGGGGTTGTGCTGGGGCTGGTGTTTCAGGGTTTAAGGCAGTGCAGTGGTGTTCGGGCAGTGTAGGGGGTCGTGCTGGGGCTGGTGTTCCAGGGTTTAGGGCTGTGAAGTGGTGTTCGGGCAGTGTAAGGGGTCGTGCAGGTGGTGATGTTTTAGTGTTTAGGGCATTGTAGTGGTGTTCGGGCAGTGTAGGGGTTCTTGCTGGGGGTAGTGTTTCAGGATTTAGGGCAGTGGTGTTCGGGCAGTGTAGGGGGTCTTGCTGGTGGTGGTGTTGTAGGGTTTTGGGCAGCGCAGTGGTGCACGGCCATGTAGGGGGTCTAGCTGGTGGTGGTGTTTCAGGGTTTAGGGCAGTGGTGTTCGAGCAGTGTAGGGGGACTTGCTGGGGGTGGTGTTTCAGGGTTTTAGTGCAGTGCAGTGGTTTTCTGGCAGTGTAGGGTATTTTGCTTGGGGTGCTGTTTTAGGGTTTAGGGCAGTGCAGTGGTGTTTGGGCAGAGTAGGGGGTCTTGCTTTGGGTGGTGTTTCAGAGTTTAGAGCAGTGCAGTGGTGTTCGAACAGTGTAGGGGTCATGCTCGGGCTGGTGTTTCAGGGTTTAGGGATGTGCAGTGGTGTTCGGGCAGTGTAGTGGGTCGTGCGGGGGTGGTGTTTCAGGGTTTAGGGCAGAGCAGTGGTGTTCGGGCAGTGTAGGGGGTGGTGCTGGGAGTGGTGTTTCAGGGTTTAGGGCAGTGTAGTGATGTTCGGGCAGAGTAGGGGGTCGCGCAGGAGGTGGTGTTTCAGGGTTTACGGCACTGCAGTAGTGTTCGGGCAGTGTAGGGGATCTTGCTTTGGGTGGTGATTCCGGGTTTAGGGCAGTGCAGTGGTGTTCGGGCAGTGTTGGGGGTCGTGCTCGGGTTGGTTTTTCAGGGTTTAGGGCAGTGCAGTGTTGTTAGGGCAGTGTAGGGGGTCATGCTGGGGCTTGTGTTTCAGGGTTTAGGGCAGTGTTTGGTGTTCGGGCAGTGTAGGGGGTTGTGCTGGGGCTGGTGTTTCAGGGTTTAGGGCAATGCTTGCTGGGGGTGGTGTTTCTATTTTTGGGCGTTGGTGTTTTCGGGCAGTGTAGGGGTCTTTCTTGGGGTGGTCTTTCAGGGTTTAGGGCAGAGTAGTAGTGTTCAGGCAGTGTAGGGGGTCATGCATGGGGTGGTGTTTCAGGGTTTAGGGCAGTGCAGTGGTGTTCGGGCAGTGTAGGGGGTCCTGCTGGAGGTGTTGTTTCAGGGTTTCAGGCACTGGTGTTCGAGCAGTGTAGGGGGTCTTGCTGGAGGTGTTTTTTCAGGGATTAGGGCAGTGCAGTGGTGTTCGGGCAGTGTATAGGGTTGTGCTGGGGCTGGTGTTTCAGGGTTTAAGGCAGTGCAGTGGTGTTCGGGCAGTGTAGGGGTCATGCTGGGGTTGGTGTTTCAGGGTTTAGGGCAGTGCAGTGGTGTTTGGGCAGAGTAGGGGGTCACGCAGGAGGTGGTGTTTCAGGGTTTAGGGCACTGCAGTGGTGTTCGGGCAGAGTAGGGGATATTGCTTGGGTGGTGTTTCAGGGTTTAGGGCAGCGCAGTGGTGTTCGGGCAGTGTAGGGGGTCTTGCTGGAGGTGGTGTGTTGGGGTTTAGGGCAATGGTGTTCGGGCAGTATAGGGGGACTTGCTGGGGCAGGTGTTTCAGGGTTCAGGGCAGAGCAGTGGTGTTCAGGCATTGTAGGTGGTCATGCAGGGGGTGGTGTTTCAGGGTTTAGGACAGTGCAGTGGTCTTGGGGCAGTGTGGGGGGTCATGCATGGGGTGGTGTTTCAGGGTTTAGGGCAGTGCAGTGGTGTTCGAGCGGTGTAGGGGGTCCTGCTGGGGGTGTTGTTTCAGGCATTGGTGTTCGAGCAGTGTAGGGGGTCTTGCTGGTGTTGTTGTTTCAGGGATTAGGGCAGTGCAGTGGTGTTTGGGCAGTGTAGGGGGTTGTGCTGGGGCTGGTGTTTCAGGGTTTAAGGCAGTGCAGTGGTGTTCGGGCAGTGTAGGGGGTCGTGCTGGGGCTGGTGTTCCAGGGTTTAGGGCTGTGAAGTGGTGTTCGGGCAGTGTAAGGGGTCGTGCAGGTGGTGATGTTTTAGTGTTTAGGGCATTGTAGTGGTGTTCGGGCAGTGTAGGGGTTCTTGCTGGGGGTAGTGTTTCAGGGTTTAGGGCAGTGGTGTTCGGGCAGTGTAGGGGGTCTTGCTGGTGGTGGTGTTGTAGGGTTTTGGGCAGCGCAGTGGTGCACGGCCATGTAGGGGGTCTATCTGGTGGTGGTGTTTCAGGGTTTAGGGCAGTGGTGTTCGAGCAGTGTAGGGGGACTTGCTGGGGGTGGTGTTTCAGGGTTTTAGTGCAGTGCAGTGGTTTTCTGGCAGTGTAGGGTATTTTGCTTGGGGTGCTGTTTTAGGGTTTAGGGCAGTGCAGTGGTGTTTGGGCAGAGTAGGGGGTCTTGCTTTGGGTGGTGTTTCAGAGTTTAGAGCAGTGCAGTGGTGTTCGAACAGTGTAGGGGTCATGCTCGGGCTGGTGTTTCAGGGTTTAGGGATGTGCAGTGGTGTTCGGGCAGTGTAGTGGGTCGTGCGGGGGTGGTGTTTCAGGGTTTAGGGCAGAGCAGTGGTGTTCGGGCAGTGTAGGGGGTGGTGCTGGGAGTGGTGTTTCAGGGTTTAGGGCAGTGTAGTGATGTTCGGGCAGAGTAGGGGGTCGCGCAGGAGGTGGTGTTTCAGGGTTTACGGCACTGCAGTAGTGTTCGGGCAGTGTAGGGGATCTTGCTTTGGGTGGTGATTCAGGGTTTAGGGCAGTGCAGTGGTGTTCGGGCAGTGTTGGGGGTCATGCTGGGGCTTGTGTTTCAGGGTTTAGGGCAGTGTTTGGTGTTCGGGCAGTGTAGGGGGTTGTGCTGGGGCTGGTGTTTCAGGGTTTAGGGCAATGCTTGCTGGGGGTGGTGTTTCTATTTTTGGGCGTTGGTGTTTTCGGGCAGTGTAGGGGTCTTTCTTGGGGTGGTCTTTCAGGGTTTAGGGCAGAGTAGTAGTGTTCAGGCAGTGTAGGGGGTCATGCATGGGGTGGTGTTTCAGGGTTTAGGGCAGTGCAGTGGTGTTCGGGCAGTGTAGGGGGTCCTGCTGGAGGTGTTGTTTCAGGGTTTCAGGCACTGGTGTTCGAGCAGTGTAGGGGGTCTTGCTGGAGGTGTTTTTTCAGGGTTTAAGGCAGTGCAGTGGTGTTCGGGCAGTGTAGGGGTCATGCTGGGGTTGGTGTTTCAGGGTTTAGGGCAGTGCAGTGGTGTTTGGGCAGAGTAGGGGGTCACGCAGGAGGTGGTGTTTCAGGGTTTAGGGCACTGCAGTGGTGTTCGGGCAGAGTAGGGGATATTGCTTGGGTGGTGTTTCAGGGTTTAGGGCAGCGCAGTGGTGTTCGGGCAGTGTAGGGGGTCTTGCTGGAGGTGGTGTGTTGGGGTTTAGGGCAATGGTGTTCGGGCAGTATAGGGGGACTTGCTGGGGCAGGTGTTTCAGGGTTCAGGGCAGAGCAGTGGTGTTCGGGCAGTGTAGTGGGTCGTTCTGGGGGTGGTGTAGAGGGTTGTGCTGGGGGTGGTGTTTTAGGGTTAAGGGCAGAGCAGTGGTGTTCAGGCAGTGTAGGAGGTCAAGCAGGGGGTGCTGTTTCAGGGTTTAGGGCAGTGCAGTGGTGTTCGGGCGGTGTAGGGGTCCTGCTGGGGGTGTTTTTTCAGGGTTTCATGCAGTGGTGTTCGGGCAGTGTAGGGGGTCTTGCTGGAGGTGTTGTTTCAGGGATTAGGGCTGTGCAGTGGTGTTCAGGCAGTGTAGGGGGTTGTGCTGGGGCTGGTGTTTCAGGGTTTAAGGCAGTCCAGTGGTGTTCGGGCAGTGTAGGGGTGGTGCTGGGGCTGGTGTTACCGGGTTTAGGACAGAGCAGTGGTGTTTGGGCAGTGTAGGGGGTCGTGCTGTAGTGGTGTTTCAGGGTTTAGGGCTGTGAAGTGGTGTTCGGGCAGTGTAGGGGGTCATGCAGGTGGTGATGTTTTAGTGTTTAGGGCAGTGTAGTGGTGTTTGGGGAGTGTAGGGGGTATTGCTGGGGGTAGTGTTTCAGGGTTTAGGGCAGTGGTGTTCGGACAGTGTGGGGGGTCGTGCTGGTGGTGGTGTTGTAGGGTTTTGGGCAGCGCAGTGGTGCACGGGCAGTGTAGGGGGTCTTGCTGGGGGTGGTGTTTCAGGGTTTTAGGGCAGTGCAGTGGTGTTCTGGCAGTGTAGGGTGTTTTTCTTGGGGTGCTGTTTTAGGGTTTAGGGCAGTGCAGTGGATTTTGGGCAGAGTAGAGGGTCTTGCTTTGGGTGGTGTTTCAGGGTTTAGAGCAGTGCAGTGGTGTTTGAAGAGTGTAGGGGTCATGCTGGGGCTGGTATTTCAGGGTTTAAGGCAGTGCAGTGGTGTTCGGGCAGTGTAGGGGGTCATGCTGGGCTGGTGTTTCAGGGTTTAGGGCAGTGCAGTGGTGTTAGGGCAGTGTAGGGGTTCGTGCTGGGGCTGGTGTTTCAGGTTTTAGGGCAGTGCAGTGGTGTTCAGGCAGTGTAGGGGGTCGTGCTGGGGCTGGTGTTTCAGGGTTTAGGTCAGTGCAGTGGTGTTCTGGCAGTGTAGGGGGTCGTGCTTGGGCAGATGTATGACGTTACAACGCGTGCTGTTACAATGCATGCTGTTACAACTAAAGTGTTACAACGCAAGTGGATTTACAACACATGCCATTACAACGCAAGTCTTTACATCGACTTGCGCTAGATGGCGCGCTAACATTAGAAAAGTGTAATTTACTATTCCAACTCAAGTCCACTTAACAGTAGGGAAGGTGTTGGGATAGTAAACTACACTATTTGTAATGTTAGCACGCCATCTAGCGCAAGTCGATGTAAAGACTTGCGTTGTAATATCATGCGTTGTAAATCCACTTGCGTTGTAAAAGTTTCGTTGTAATGGTAGTGCGTTGTAAAAGTTGTGTTGTAAATGTTGTTCACCGCTTGGGCTGTTGTTTCAGGGTTTAGGGCAGAGCAGTGGTGTTCGGGCAGTGTAGGGGGCTGTGCTGGGTGTGGTGTTTCAGGGTTTAGAGCAGAGCAGTGGTGTTCGGGCTGTGTAGGGGGCCGTGCTGGAGGTGGTGTTTTAGGGTTAGGGATGAGCAGTGGTGTTTGGGCAGTGTAGGTGGTCATGCAGGGGGTGGTGTTTCAGTCTTTAGGGCAGGGCAGTGGTGTTCGGGCAGTGTAGAGGGTCTTGCTGGGGGTGGAGTTTCTAGTTTTTAGGGCAGTTGTGTTCGGGCAGTGTATGGGGTCTTTCTTGGGGTGGTGTTTTAGGATTTAGGGCAGTACAGTTTTGTTTGGGCAGTGTAGGGGGTCTTGCTGGGTGTGGTGTTTCAGGGTTTAGGGCAGTGGTGTTCGGGCATTGTAGAGTCTTGCAGGGGGTGGTGTTTCAGGGTTTAGTGCAGTGCAGTGGTGTTCTGGCAGTGTAGGGTGTTTAGCTAGGGGTGCTGTTTTACAGTTCAGGGCAATGCAGTGGTGTTCGGGCAGTGTAGGGTGTCTTGCTTTGGGTGGTGTTTCAGGGTTTAGAGCAGTGGTGTTCGGGCAGTGTAGGGGTCATGCTGGGGCTGGTGTTTCAGGGTATAAGGCAGTGCAGTGGTGTTCGGGCAGTATAGGGGATTGTGCTGGGCTGGAGTTTCAGGGTTTAGGGCAGTGCAGTGGTGTTTGGGCAGTGTAGGGGGTCGTGCTCGGGCTGGTGTTTCAGGGTTTAGGGCAGAGTAGTAGTGTTCGGGCAGTGTAGTGGGTCGTGCTGGGGGTGGTGTTTCAGGGTTTAGGGCAGAGCAGTGGTGTTCGGGCAGTGTAGGGGGTGGTGCTGGGATTGGTGTTTCAGGGTTTAGGGCAGTGTAGTGATGTTCGGGCAGAGTAGGGGGTCGCGCAGGAGGTGGTGTTTCAGGGTTTACGGCACTGCAGTAGTGTTCGGGCAGTGTAGGGGATCTTGCTTTGGGTGGTGATTCAGGGTTTAGGGCAGTGCAGTGGTGTTCGGGCAGTGTTGGGGGTCGTGCTCGGGTTGGTTTTTCAGGGTTTAAGGCAGTGCAGTGGTGTTCGGGCAGTGTAGGGGTCGTGCTCTGGCTGGTGTTTCAGGGTTTAGGGCAGGGCAGTGGTGTTCGGGCACTGTAGGGAATCGTGCTGGGGGTGGTGTTTCAGGGTTTGGGGCAGAGCAGTGGTGTTCGGGCAGTGTAGGGGTCATGCTGGGGGTGGTGTTTCAGGGTTTAGGGCAGTGCAGTGGTGTTCGGGCAGTGTAGGGGTCGTGCTCTGGCTGGTGTTTCAGGGTTTAGGGCAGGGCAGTGGTGTTCGGGCACTGTAGGGAATCGTGCTGGGGGTGGTGTTTCAGGGTTTGGGGCAGAGCAGTGGTGTTCGGGCAGTGTAGGGGTCATGCTGGGGGTGGTGTTTCAGGGTTTAGGGCAGTGCAGTGGTGTTTGGGCAGAGTAGGGAGTCGTGCTGGAGGTGGTGTTTCGGGGTTTAGTGCAGTGGTGTTCGGGCAGTATAGGGGGACTTGCTGGGGCAGGTGTTTCAGGGTTCAGGGCAGAGCAGTGCTGTTCGGGCAGTGTAGGGGGTCATGCTGGGGGTGGTGTAGAGGGTTGTGCTGGGGGTGGTGTTTTAGGGTTAAAGGCAGAGCAGTGGTGTTCGGACAGTGTAGGGGGTCAAGCAGGGGGTGGTGTTTCAGGGTTAAGGGCAATGCAGTGGTGTTCGGGGAGTGTAGGGGTTCATGCAGGGGGTGGTGTTTCAGGGTTTAGGGCAGTGCAGTGGTGTTCGGGCAGTGTAGGTGGTCGTGCTGGGGGTGTCGTTTCGGGGTTTAGGGCAGTGGTGTTTGGGCAGGGTAGGGGGTCTTGCTGGAGGTGTCGTTTCAGGGTTTAGGGCAGTGGTGTTCGGGCAGTGTAGGGGGTCTTGCTGGAGGGGTTGTTTCAGGGTTTAGGGCAGTGAAGTGGTGTTCGGGCAGTGTAGGGGGTCGTGCTGGGGCTGGTGTTTCAGGGTTTAGGGCAGCGCAGTGGTGTTCGGGCAGTGTAGGGGGTAGGGCTTGGGCTGGTGTTTCAGGGTTTAGGGCAACGCAGTGGTGTTCGGGCAGTGTAGGGGGTTGTGCTGGGTGTGGTGTTTTAGGGTTTAGAGCAGAGCAGTGGTGTTCGGGCAGTGTAGGGGGCCGTGCTGGAGGTGGTGTTTTAGGGTTTAGGGAAGAGCAGTGGTGTTTGGGCAGTGTAGGTGGTCATGCAGGGGGTGGTGTTTCAGTCTTTAGGGCAGGGCAGTGGTGTTCGGGCAGTGTAGAGGGTCTTGCTGGGGGTGGTGTTTCTATTTTTAGGGCAGTGGTGTTCGGGCAGTGTAGGGGTCTTTCTTGGGGTGGTGTTTCAGGATTTAGGGCAATACAGCTTTGTTTGGGCAGAGTAGGGGGTCTTGCTGGGTGTGGTGTTTCAGGGTTTAGGGCAGTGGTGTTCGGGGATTGTAGGGGGTCTTGCTGGGGGTGGTGTTTCAGGGTTTAGTGCAGTGCAGTGGTGTTCTGGCAGTTTAGGGTGTTTAGCTAGGGGTGCTGTTTTAGAGTTCAGGGCAGTGCAGTGGTGTTCGGGCAGTGTAGGGGGTCTTGCTTTGGGTCATGTTTCAGGGTTTAGAGCAGTGCAGTGGTGTTTGGGCAGTGTAGGGGTCATGCTGGGGCTGGTGTTTCAGGGTATAAGGCAGTGCAGCGGTGTTCAGGCAGTGTAGGGGGTTGTGCTGTGCTGGAGTTTCAGGGTTTAGGGCAGTGCCGTGATGTTAGGGCAGTGTAGGGGGTCGTGCTGGGGCTGGTGTTTCAGGTTTTAGGGCAGTGCAGTGGTGTTCGGGCAGTGTAGGAGGTCGTGCTGGGGCTGGTGTTTCAGGGTTTAGGGCAGTGCAGTGGTGTTCTGGCTGTGTAGGGGGTCGTGCTCGAGCTGGTGTTTCAGGGTTTAGGGCAGTGCAGTGGTGTTCGGGCAGTATAGGGGGTCGTGCTGAGGGTGGTGTTTCAGGGTTTAGGGCAGAGCAGTGGTGTTCGGGCAGTGTAGGGGGTGGTGCTGGGAGTGGTGTTTCAGGGTTTAGGGCAGTGCAGTGATGTTCGGGCAGAGTAGGGGGTCGCGCAGGAGGTGGTGTTTCAGGGTTTTGGGCAATACAGTGGTGTTCGGGCAGTGTAGGGGGTCGTGCTGGGGGTGGTGTAGGGGGTTTTGCTCGAGGTGGTGTTTTAGGGTTTAGGGCAGAGCAGTGGTGTTCGGGCAGTAAAGGGGGTCATGCAGGGGGTGGTGTTTCAGGGTTTAGGGCAGTGCAGTGGTGTTCGGGCAGTGTTGGGGGTCGTGCTCGGGTTGGTGTTTCAGGGTTTAGGGCAGTACAGTGTTGTTAGGGCAGTGTAGGGGGTTGTGCTGGGGCTGGTGTCTCAGGGTTAAGGGCAATGCTTGCTGGGGGTGGTGTTTCTATTTTTGGGCGTTGGTGTTTTCGGGCAGTGTAGGGGTCTTTCTTGGGGTGGTCTTTCAGGGTTTAGGGCAGAGTAGTGGTGTTCAGGCATTGTAGGTGGTCATGCAGGTGGTGGTGTTTCAGGGTTTAGGACAGTGCAGTGGTCTTGGGGCAGTGTAGGGGGTCATGCATGGGGTGGTGTTTCAGGGTTTAGGGCAGTGCAGTGGTGTTCGAGCGGTGTAGGGGGTCCTGCTGGGGGTGTTGTTTCAGGCATTGGTGTTCGAGCAGTGTAGGGGGTCTTGCTGGTGTTGTTGTTTCAGGGATTAGGGCAGTGCAGTGGTGTTTGGGCAGTGTAGGGGGTTGTGCTGGGGCTGGTGTTTTAGGGTTTAAGGCAGTGCAGTGGTGTTCGGGCACTGTAGGGGGTCGTGCTGGGGCTGGTGTTCCAGGGTTTAGGGCTGTGAAGTGGTGTTCGGGCAGTGTAGGGGGTCGTGCAGGTGGTGATGTTTTAGTGTTTAGGGCATTGTAGTGGTGTTCGGGCAGTGTAGGGGGTCTTGCTGGGGGTAGTGTTTCAGGGTTTAGGGCAGTGGTGTTCGGGCAGTGTAGGGGGTCTTGCTGGTGGTGGTGTTGTAGGGTTTTGGGCAGCGCAGTGGTGCACGGATATGTAGGGGGTCTAGCTGGTGGTGGTGTTTCAAGGTTTAGGGCAGTGGTGTTCGATCAGTGTAGGGGGTCTTGCTGGGGGTGGTGTTTCAGGGTTTTAGTGCAGTGCAGTGGTTTTCTGGCAGTGTAGGGTGTTTTGCTTGGGGTGCTGTTTTAGGGTTTAGGGCAGTGCAGTGGTGTTTGGGCAGAATAGGGGGTCTTGCTTTGGGTTGTGTTTCAGAGTTTAGAGCAGTGCAGTGGTGTTCGAACAGTGTAGGGGTCACGCTGGGGCTGGTGTTTCAGGGTTAAAGGCAGTGCAGTGGTATTCGGGCAGTGTAGGGGTCATGCTCGGCTGGTGATTCAGGGTTTCGGGCAATGCAGTGGTGTTAGGGCAGTGTAGGGGGTCGTGCTGGGGCTGGTGTTTCAGGTTTTTGGGCAGTGCAGTGGTGTTCAGGTAGTGTAAGGGGTCGTGCTGGGGGTGGTGTAAGGGGTTTATGGCAGTGGTGTTCGGGCAGTATAGGGGACTTGCTGGGAGTGGTGTTTCAGGGTTTATTGCAGTGCAGTGGTGTTCTGTCAGTGTAGGGTGTTTTCCTTGGGGTGCTGTTTTAGCGTTCAGGGCAGTGCAGTGGTGTTCGGGCAGAGTAGGGGGTCTTGCTTTGGTTGGTGTTTCAGGATTTAGAGCAGTACAGTGGTGTATGGGCAGTGTAGGGGTCATGCTGGGGCTGGTGTTTCAGGGTTTAAGGCAGTGCAGTGGTGTTCAGGCAGTGTAGGGGGTCGTGCTGGGTGTGGTGTTTTAGGGTTTAGAGCAGAGCAGTTGTGTTCGGGCAGTGTAGGGGGCCGTGCTGGAGGTGGTGTTTTAGGGTTTAGGGAAGAGCAGTGGTGTTTGGGCAGTGTAGGTGGTCATGCAGGGGGTGGTGTTTCAGTCTTTAGGGCAGGGCAGTGGTGTTCGGGCAGTGTAGAGGGTCTTGCTGGGGGTGGTGTTTCTATTTTTAGGGCAGTGGTGTTCGGGCAGTGTAGGGGTCTTTCTTGGGGTGGTGTTTCAGGATTTAGGGCAATACAGCTTTGTTTGGGCAGAGTAGGGGGTCTTGCTGGGTGTGGTGTTTCAGGGTTTAGGGCAGTGGTGTTCGGGGATTGTAGGGGGTCTTGCTGGGGGTGGTGTTTCAGGGTTTAGTGCAGTGCAGTGGTGTTCTGGCAGTTTAGGGTGTTTAGCTAGGGGTGCTGTTTTAGAGTTCAGGGCAGTGCAGTGGTGTTCGGGCAGTGTAGGGGGTCTTGCTTTGGGTCATGTTTCAGGGTTTAGAGCAGTGCAGTGGTGTTTGGGCAGTGTAGGGGTCATGCTGGGGCTGGTGTTTCAGGGTATAAGGCAGTGCAGCGGTGTTCAGGCAGTGTAGGGGGTTGTGCTGTGCTGGAGTTTCAGGGTTTAGGGCAGTGCCGTGATGTTAGGGCAGTGTAGGGGGTCGTGCTGGGGCTGGTGTTTCAGGTTTTAGGGCAGTGCAGTGGTGTTCGGGCAGTGTAGGAGGTCGTGCTGGGGCTGGTGTTTCAGGGTTTAGGGCAGTGCAGTGGTGTTCTGGCTGTGTAGGGGGTCGTGCTCGAGCTGGTGTTTCAGGGTTTAGGGCAGTGCAGTGGTGTTCGGGCAGTATAGGGGGTCGTGCTGAGGGTGGTGTTTCAGGGTTTAGGGCAGAGCAGTGGTGTTCGGGCAGTGTAGGGGGTGGTGCTGGGAGTGGTGTTTCAGCGTTTAGGGCAGTGCAGTGATGTTCGGGCAGAGTAGGGGGTCGCGCAGGAGGTGGTGTTTCAGGGTTTTGGGCAATACAGTGGTGTTCGGGCAGTGTAGGGGGTCCTGCTGGGGGTGGTGTAGGGGGTTGTGCTCGAGGTGGTGTTTTAGGGTTTAGGGCAGAGCAGTGGTGTTCGGGCAGTAAAGGGGGTCATGCAGGGGGTGGTGTTTCAGGGTTTAGGGCAGTGCAGTGGTGTTCCGGCAGTGTTGGGGGTCGTGCTCGGGTTGGTGTTTCAGGGTTTAGGGCAGTACAGTGTTGTTAGGGCAGTGTAGGGGGTTGTGCTGGGGCTGGTGTCTCAGGGTTAAGGGCAATGCTTGCTGGGGGTGGTGTTTCTATTTTTGGGCGTTGGTGTTTTCGGGCAGAGTAGTGGTGTTCAGGCATTGTAGGTGGTCATGCAGGTGGTGGTGTTTCAGGGTTTAGGACAGTGCAGTGGTCTTGGGGCAGTGTAGGGGGTCATGCATGGGGTGGTGTTTCAGGGTTTAGGGCAGTGCAGTGGTGTTCGAGCGGTGTAGGGGGTCCTGCTGGGGGTGTTGTTTCAGGCATTGGTGTTCGAGCAGTGTAGGGGGTCTTGCTGGTGTTGTTGTTTCAGGGATTAGGGCAGTGCAGTGGTGTTTGGGCAGTGTAGGGGGTTGTGCTGGGGCTGGTGTTTTAGGGTTTAAGGCAGTGCAGTGGTGTTCGGGCAGTGTAGGGGGTCGTGCTGGGGCTGGTGTTCCAGGGTTTAGGGCTGTGAAGTGGTGTTCGGGCAGTGTAGGGGGTCGTGCAGGTGGTGATGTTTTAGTGTTTAGGGCATTATAGTGGTGTTCGGGCAGTGTAGGGGGTCTTGCTGGGGGTAGTGTTTCAGGGTTTGGGGCAGTGGTGTTCGGGCAGTGTAGGGGGTCTTGCTGGTGGTGGTGTTGTAGGGTTTTGGGCAGCGCAGTGGTGCACGGCCATGTAGGGGGTCTAGCTGGTGGTGGTGTTTCAAGGTTTAGGGCAGTGGTGTTCGATCAGTGTAGGGGGTCTTGCTGGGGGTGGTGTTTCAGGGTTTTAGTGCAGTGCAGTGGTTTTCTGGCAGTGTAGGGTGTTTTGCTTGGGGTGCTGTTTTAGGGTTTAGGGCAGTGCAGTGGTGTTTGGGCAGAATAGGGGGTCTTGCTTTGGGTTGTGTTTCAGAGTTTAGAGCAGTGCAGTGGTGTTCGAACAGTGTAGGGGTCATGCTGGGGCTGGTGTTTCAGGGTTAAAGGCAGTGCAGTGGTATTCGGGCAGTGTAGGGGGTCATGCTCGGCTGGTGATTCAGGGTTTCGGGCAATGCAGTGGTGTTAGGGCAGTGTAGGGGGTCGTGCTGGGGCTGGTGTTTCAGGTTTTTGGGCAGTGCAGTGGTGTTCAGGTAGTGTAAGGGGTCATGCTGGGGGTGGTGTAAGGGGTTTATGGCAGTGGTGTTCGGGCAGTATAGGGGACTTGCTGGGAGTGGTGTTTCAGGGTTTATTGCAGTGCAGTGGTGTTCTGTCAGTGTAGGGTGTTTTCCTTGGGGTGCTGTTTTAGCGTTCAGGGCAGTGCAGTGGTGTTCGGGCAGAGTAGGGGGTCTTGCTTTGGTTGGTGTTTCAGGATTTAGAGCAGTACAGTGGTGTATGGGCAGTGTAGGGGTCATGCTGGGGCTGGTGTTTCAGGGTTTAAGGCAGTGCAGTGGTGTTCAGGCAGTGTAGGGGGTCGTGCTGGGCTGGAGTTTCAGGGTTTAGGGCAATGCAGTGGTGTTATGGCAGTGTAGGGGGTCATGCTGGGGCTGGTGGTTCAGGTTTTAGGGCAGTGCAGTGGTGTTCGGACAGTGTAGGGAGTCGTCCTGGGGCTGGTGTTTCAGGGTTTAGGGCAGTGCAGTGGTGTTCTGGCAGTGAAGGGGGTCTTGCTGGGGGTGGTGTTTCAGGGTTTTAGGGCAGTGCAGTGGTTTTCTGGCAGTGTAGGGTGTTTTGCTTGGGGTGCTGTTTTAGGGTTTAGGGCAGTGCAGTTGTGTTTGGGTAGAGTAGGGGGTCTTGCTTTGGGTGGTGTTTCAGGGTTTAGAGCAGTGCAGTGGTGTTCGAACAGTGTAGGGGTCATGCTGGGGCTGGTGTTTCAGGGTTTAAGGCAGTGCAGTGGTATTCGGGCAGTGTAGGGGTCATGCTGGGCTGGTGATTCAGGGTTTCGGGCAATGCAGTGGTGTTAGGGCAGTGTAGGGGGTCGTGCTGGGGCTGGTGTTTCAGGTTTTAGGGCAGTGCAGTGGTGTTCCGGTAGTGTAAGGGGTCGTGCTGGGGGTGGTGTTTCGGGGTTTATGGCAGTGGTGTTCGGGCAGTATAGGGGACTTGCTGGGGGTGGTGTTTCAGGGTTTATTGCAGTGCAGTGGTGTTCTGTCAGTGTAGGGTGTTTTCCTTGGGGTGCTGTTTTAGGGTTCAGGGCAGTGCAGTGGTGTTCGGGCAGAGTAGGGGGTCTTGCTTTGGGTGGTGTTTCAGGATTTAGAGCAGTACAGTGGTGTATGGGCAGTGTAGGGGTCATGCCGGGGCTGGTGTTTCAGGGTTTAAGGCAGTGCAGTGGTGTTCAGGCAGTGTAGGGGGTCGTGCTGGGCTGGAGTTTCAGGGTTTAGGGCAATGCAGTGGTGCTCGGGCAGTGTAGGGGGTTGTGCTGGGGCTGGTGTTTCAGGTTTTAGGGCAGAGCAGTGGTGTTCGGACAGTGTAGGGGGTCGTCCTGGGGCTGGTGTTTCAGGGTTTAGGGCAGTGCAGTGGTGTTCTGGCAGTGAAGGGGGTCGTGCTCGGGCTGGTGTTTCAGGGTTTAGGGCAGGGCAGTGGTGTTCGGGCAGTGTAGGGGGTCGTGCTCTGGCTGGTGTTTCAGGGTTTATGGCAGGGCAGTGGTGTTCGGGCACTGTAGGGAATCGTGCTGGGGGTGGTGTTACAGGGTTTGGGGCAGAGCAGTGGTGTTCGGGCAGTGTAGGGGTCATGCTGGGGGTGGTATTTCAGGGTTTAGGGCAGTGCAGTGGTGTTTGGGCAGAGTAGGGGGTCGCGTAGGAGGTGGTGTTTCAGGGTTTAGGGCACTGCAGTGGTGTTCGGGCAGAGTAGGGGATATTGCTTTGGGTGGTGTTTCAGGGTTTAGGGCAGCGCAGTGGTGTTCGGGCAGTGTAGGGAGTCCTGCTGGAGGTGGTGTTTCGGGGTTTAGTGCAGTGGTGTTCGGGCAGTATAGGGGGACTTGCTGGGGCAGGTGTTTCAGGGTTCAGGGCAGAGCAGTGCTGTTCGGGCAGTGTAGGGGGTCATGCTGGGGGTGGTGTAGAGGGTTGTGCTGGGGGTGGTGTTTTAGGGTTAAAGGCAGAGCAGTGGTGTTCGGGCAGTGTAGGGGGTCAAGCAGGGGGTGGTGTTTCAGGGTTAAGGGCAATGCAGTGGTGTTCGGGGAGTGTAGGGGTTCATGCAGGGGGTGGTGTTTCAGGGTTTAGGGCAGTGCAGTGGTGTTCGGGCAGTGTGGGTGGTCGTGCTGGGGGTGTCGTTTCGGGGTTTAGGGCAGTGGTGTTTGGGCAGGGTAGGGGGTCTTGCTGGAGGTGTCGTTTCAGGGTTTAGGGCAGTGGTGTTCGGGCAGTGTAGGGGGTCTTGCTGGAGGTGTTGTTTCAGGGTTTAGGGCAGTGAAGTGGTGTTCGGGCAGTGTAGGGGGTCGTGCTGGGGCTGGTGTTTCAGGGTTTAGGGCAGCACAGTGGTGTTCGGGCAGTGTAGGGGGTAGGGCTTGGGCTGGTGTTTCAGGGTTTAGGGCAACGCAGTGGTGTTCGGGCAGTGTAGGGGGTCATGCTGGAGGTGGTGTTTCAGGGTTTAGGGCAGAGCAGTGATGTTCGGCCAGTGTAGGGGGTTGTGCTGGGTGTGGTGTTTTAGGGTTTAGAGCAGAGCAGTGGTGTTCGGGCAGTGTAGGGGGCCGTGCTGGAGGTGGTGTTTTAGGGTTTAGGGAAGAGCAGTGGTGTTTGGGCAGTGTAGGTGGTCATGCATGGGGTGGTGTTTCAGTCTTTAGGGCAGGGCAGTGGTGTTCGGGCAGTGTAGAGGGTCTTGCTGGGGGTGGTGTTTCTATTTTTAGGGCAGTGGTGTTCAGGCAGTGTAGGGGTCTTTCTTGGGGTGGTGTTTCAGGATTTAGGGCAATACAGCTTTGTTTGGGCAGAGTAGGGGGTCTTGCTGGGTGTGGTGTTTCAGGGTTTAGGGCAGTGGTGTTCGGGCATTGTAGGGGTCTTGCAGGGTGTGGTGTTTCAGGGTTTAGTGCAGTGCAATGGTGTTCTGGCAGTGTAGGGTGTTTAGCTAGGGGTGCTGTTTTACGGTTCAGGGCAGTGCAGTGGTGTTCGGGCAGTGTAGGGTGTCTTGCTTTGGGTGGTGTTTCAGGGTTTAGAGCAGTGCAGTGGTGTTCGGGCAGTGTAGGGGTCATGCTGGGGCTGGTGTTTCAGGGTTTAGGGCAGTGCAGTGGTGTTAGGGCAGTGTAGAGGGTCGTGCTGGGGCTGGTGTTTCAGGTTTTAGGGCAGTGCAGTCGTGTTTGGGCAGTGTAGGAGGTCATGCTGGGGCTGGTGTTTCAGGGTTTAGGGCAGTGCAGTGGTGTTCTGGCAGTGTAGGGTGTCGTGCTCGGGCTGGTGTTTCAGGGTTTAGGGATGTGCAGTGGTGTTCGGGCAGTGTAGTGGGTCGTGCTGGGGGTGGTGTTTCAGGGTTTAGGGCAGAGCAGTGGTGTTCGGGCAGTGTAGGGGGTGGTGCTGGGAGTGGTGTTTCAGGGTTTAGGGCAGTGTAGTGATGTTCGGGCAGAGTAGGGGGTCGCGCAGGAGGTGGTGTTTCAGGGTTTACGGCACTGCAGTAGTGTTCGGGCAGTGTAGGGGATCTTGCTTCGGGTTGGTGTTTCAGGGTTTAGGGCAGTGTTGTTAGGGCAGTGTAGGGGGTCGTGCTGGGGCTTGTGTTTCAGGGATTAGGGCAGTGTCTGGTGTTCGGGCAGTGTAGGGGGTTGTGCTGGGGCTGGTGTTTCAGGGTTTAGGGCAATGCTTGCTGGGGGTGGTGTTTCTATTTTTGGGCGTTGGTGTTCGGGCAGTGTAGGGGTCTTTCTTGGGGTGGTCTTTCAGGGTTTAGGGCAGAGTAGTGGTGTTCAGGCATTGTAGGTGGTCATGCAGGGGGTGGTGTTTCAGGGTTTAGGACAGTGCAGTGGTCTTGGGGCAGGGTAGGGGGTCATGCATGGGGTGGTGTTTCAGGGTTTAGGGCAGTGCAGTGGTGTTCGGGCTGTGTAGGGGGTCCTGCTGGAGGTGTTGTTTCAGGGTTTCAGGCAGTGGTGTTCGAGCAGTGTAGGGGGTCTTGCTGGAGGTGTTTTTTCAGGGATTAGGGCAGTGCAGTGGTGTTCGGGCAGTGTAGGGGGTTGTGCTGGGGCTGGTGTTTCAGGGTTTAAGGCAGTGCAGTGGTGTTCGGGCAGTGTAGGGGTCGTGCTTGGGCTGGTGTTCCAGGGTTTAGGACAGAGCAGTGGTGTTCGGGCAGTGTAGGGGGTCGTGCTGTAGTGGTGTTTCAGGGTTTAGGGCTGTGAAGTGGTGTTTGGGCAGTGTAGGGGGTCGTGCAGGTGGTGATGTTTTAGTGTTTAGGGCATTGTAGTGGTGTTCGGGCAGTGTAGGGGGTCTTGCTGGGGGTAGTGTTTCAGGGTTTAGGGCAGTGGTGTTCGGGCAGTGTAGGGGGTCTTGCTGGTGGTGGTTTTGTAGGGTTTTGGGCAGCGTAGTGGAGCACGACCTTCTAGGGGGTCTTGCTGGGGCTGGTGTTTCAGGTTTTAGGGCAGTGCAGTGGTGTTCAGGTAGTGTAGGGGGTCGTGCTGGGGGTGGTGTTTCGGGGTTTATGGCAGTGGTGTTCGGGCAGTATAGGGGACTTGCTGGGGGTGGTGTTTCAGGGTTTATAGCAGTGCAGTGGTGTTCTGTTAGTGTAGGGTGTTTTCCTTGGGGTGCTGTTTTAGGGTTCAGGGCAGTGCAGTGGTGTTCGGGCAGAGTAGGGGGTCTTGCTTTGGGTGGTGTTTCAGGATTTAGAGCAGTACAGTGGTGTATGGGCAGTGTAGGGGTCATGCCGGGGCTGGTGTTTCAGGGTTTAAGGCAGTGCAGTGGTGTTCAGGCAGTGTAGGGGGTCGTGCCGGGCTGGAGTTTCAGGGTTTAGGGCAATGCAGTGGTGCTCGGGCAGTGTAGGGGGTTGTGCTGGGGCTGGTGTTTCAGGTTTTAGGGCAGAGCAGTGGTGTTCGGACAGTGTAGGGGGTCGTCCTGGGGCTGGTGTTTCAGGGTTTAGGGCAGTGCAGTGGTGTTCTGGCAGTGAAGGGGGTCGTGCTCGGGCTGGTGTTTCAGAGTTTAGGGCAGGGCAGTGGTGTTCGGGCACTGTAGGGTGTCGTGCTGGGGGTGGTGTTTCAGGGTTTCGGGCAGAGCAGTGATGTTCGGGCAGTGTAGGGGTCATGCTGGGGTTGGTGTTTCAGGGTTTAGGGCAGTGCAGTGGTGTTTGGGCAGAGTAGGGGGTCGCGCAGGAGGTGGTGTTTCAGGGTTTAGGGCACTGCAGTGGTGTTCGGGCAGAGTAGGGGATATTGCTTGGGTGGTGTTTTAGGGTTTAGGGCAGCGCAGTGGTGTTCGGGCAGTGTAGGGGGTCTTGCTGGAGGTGGTGTTTCGGGGTTTAGGGCAGTGGTGTTCGGGCAGTATAGGGGGAATTGCTGGGGCAGGTGTTTCAGGGTTCAGGGCAGAGCAGTGGTGTTCGGGCAGTGTAGTGGGTCGTTCTGGGGGTGGTGTAGAGGGTTGTGCTGAGGGTGGTGTTTTAGGGTTAAGGGCAGAGCAGTGGTGTTCAGGCAGTGTAGGAGGTCAAGCAGGGGGTGCTGTTTCAGGGTTTAGGGCAGTGCAGTGGTGTTCGGGCGGTGTAGGGGGTCCTGCTGGGGGTGTTGTTTCAGGGTTTCAGGCAGTGGTGTTCGAGCAGTGTAGGGGGTCTTGCTGGAGGTGTTGTTTCAGGGATTAGGGCTGTGCAGTGGTGTTCGGGCAGTGTAGGGGGTTGTGCTGGGGCTGGTGTTTCAGGGTTTAAGGCAGTGCAGTGGTGTTCGAGCAGTGTAGGGGTTTTGCTGGGGCTGGTGTTTCCGGGTTTAGGACAGAGCAGTGGTGTTCGGGCAGTGTAGGGGGTCATGCTGTAGTGGTGTTTCAGGGTTTAGGGCTGTGAAGTGGTGTTCGGGCAGTGTAGGGGGTCGTGCAGGTGGTGATGTTTTAGTGTTTAGGGCAGTGTAGTGATGTTCGGGGAGTGTAGGGGGTATTGCTGGGGGTAGTGTTTCAGGGTTTAGGGCAGTGGTGTTCGGACAGTGTGGGGGGTCATGCTGGTGGTGGTGTTGTAGGGTTTTGGGCAGCGCAGTGGTGCACGGGCAGTGTAGGGGGTCTTGCTGGGGGTGGTGTTTCAGGGTTTTAGGGCAGCACAGTGGTGTTCTGGCAGTGTAGGGTGTTTTTCTTGGGGTGCTGTTTTAGGGTTTAGGGCAGTGCAGTGGATTTCGGGCAGAGTAGGGGGTCTTGCTTTGGGTGGTGTTTCAGGGTTTAGAGCAGTGCAGTGGTGTTTGAAGAGTGTAGGGGTCATGCTGGGGCTGGTGTTTCAGGGTTTAAGGCAGTGCAGTGGTGTTCGGGCAGTGTAGGGGGTCATGCTGGGCTGGTGTTTCAGGTTTTAGGGCAGTGCAGTGGTTTTCAGGCAGTGTAGGGGGTCGTGCTGGGGCTGGTGTTTCAGGGTTTAGGTCAGTGCAGTGGTGTTCTGGCAGTGTAGGGGGTCGTGCTTGGGCGGATGTATGACGTTACAACGCGTGCTGTTACAACGCATGCTGTTACAACTAAACTGTTACAACGCAAGTGGATTTACAACACATGCCATTACAACGCAAGTCTTTACATCGACTTGCGCTAGATTGCGTGCTAACATTAGAAAAGTGTAATTTACTATTCCAACTCAAGTCCACTTAACAGTAGGGAAGGTGTTGGGATAGTAAACTACACTATTTGTAATGTTAGCACGCCATCTAGCGAAAGTCGATGTAAAGACTTGCGTTGTAATATCATGCGTTATAAATCCACTTGCGTTGTAACAGTTTCGTTGTAATGGTAGTGCGTTGTAAACGTTGCGTTGTAAAGGTTGTTCCGCGCTTGGGCTGTTGTTTCAGGGTTTAGGGCAGAGCAGTGGTGTTCGGGCAGTGTAGGGGGCTGTGCTGGGTGTGGTGTTTCAGGGTTTAGAGCAGAGCAGTGGTGTTCGGGCAGTGTAGGGGGCCGTGCTGGAGGTGGTGTTTTAGGGTTAGGGAGGAGCAGTGGTGTTTGGGCAGTGTAGGTGGTCATGCTGGGGGTGGTGTTTCAGTCTTTAGGGCAGGGCAGTGGTGTTCGGGCAGTGTAGAGGGTCTTGCTGGGGGTGGAGTTTCTAGTTTTTAGGGCAGTGGTGTTCAGGCAGTGTATGGGGTCTTTCTTGGGGTGGTGTTTTAGGATTTAGGGCAGTACAGTTTTGTTTGGGCAGTGTAGGGGGTCTTGCTGGGGGTGGTGTTTCAGGGTTTAGTGCAGTGCAGTGGTGTTCTGGCAGTGTAGGGTGTTTAGCTAGGGGTGCTGTTTTACGGTTCAGGGCAGTGCAGTGGTGTTCGGGCAGTGTAGGGTGTCTTGCTTTGGGTGGTGTTTCAGGATTTAGAGCAGTGCAGTGGTGTTCGGGCAGTGTAGGGGTCATGCTGGGGCTGGTGTTTCAGGGTTTAGGGCAGTGCAGTGGTGTTAGGGCAGTGTAGAGGGTCGTGCTGGGGCTGGTGTTTCAGGTTTTAGGGAAGTGCAGTCGTGTTTGGGCAGTGTAGGAGGTCATGCTGGGGCTGGTGTTTCAGGGTTTAGGGCAGTGCAGTGGTGTTCTGGCAGTGTAGGGGGTCGTGCTCGGGCTGGTGTTTCAGGGTTTAGGGATGTGCAGTGGTGTTCGGGCAGTGTAGTGGGTCGTGCTGGGGGTGGTGTTTCAGGGTTTAGGGCAGAGCAGTGGTGTTCGGGCAGTGTAGGGGGTGGTGCTGGGAGTGGTGTTTCAGGGTTTAGGGCAGTGTAGTGATGTTCGGGCAGAGTAGGGGGTCGCGCAGGAGGTGGTGTTTCAGGGTTTACGGCACTGCAGTAGTGTTCAGGCAGTGTAGGGGATCTTGCTTCGGGTTGGTGTTTCAGGGTTTAGGGCAGTGCAGTGTTGTTAGGGCAGTGTAGGGGGTCGTGCTGGGGCTTGTGTTTCAGGGTTTAGGGCAGTGTCTGGTGTTTGGGCAGTGTAGGGGGTTGTGCTGGGGCTGGTGTTTCAGGGTTTAGGGCAATGCTTGCTGGGGGTGGTGTTTCTATTTTTGGGCGTTGGTGTTCGGGCAGTGTAGGGGTCTTTCTTGGGGTGGTCTTTCAGGGTTTAGGGCAGAGTAGTGGTGTTCAGGCATTGTAGGTGGTCATGCAGGGGGTGGTGTTTCAGGGTTTAGGACAGTGCAGTGGTCTTGGGGCAGGGTAGGGGGTCATGCATGGGGTGGTGTTTCAGGGTTTAGGGCAGTGCAGTGGTGTTCGGGCTGTGTAGGGGGTCCTGCTGGAGGTGTTGTTTCAGGGTTTCAGGCAGTGGTGTTCGAGCAGTGTAGGTGGTCTTGCTGGAGGTGTTTTTTCAGGGATTAGGGCAGTGCAGTGGTGTTCGGGCAGTGTAGGGGGTTGTGCTGGGGCTGGTGTTTCAGGGTTTAAGGCAGTGTAGTGGTGTTCGGGCAGTGTAGGGGTCGTGCTGTAGTGGTGTTTCAGGGTTTAGGGCTGTGAAGTGGTGTTTGGGCAGTGTAGGGGGTCCTGCAGGTGGTGATGTTTTAGTGTTTAGGGCATTGTAGTGGTGTTCGGGCAGTGTAGGGGGTCTTGCTGGGGGTAGTGTTTCAGGGTTTAGGGCAGTGGTGTTCGGGCAGTGTAGGGGGTCTTGCTGGTGGTGGTTTTGTAGGGTTTTGGGCAGCGCAGTGAAGCACGGCCTTCTAGGGGGTCTTGCTGGGGCTGGTGTTTCAGGTTTTAGGGCAGTGCAGTGGTGTTCAGGTAGTGTAGGTGGTCGTGCTGGGGGTGGTGTTTCGGGGTTTATGGCAGTGGTGTTCGGGCAGTATAGAGGACTTGCTGGGGGTGGTGTTTCAGGGTTTATAGCAGTGCAGTGGTGTTCTGTCAGTGTAGGGTGTTTTCCTTGGGGTGCTGTTTTAGGGTTCAGGGCAGTGCAGTGGTGTTCGGGCAGAGTAGGGGGTCTTGCTTTGGGTGGTGTTTCAGGATTTAGAGCAGTACAGTGGTGTCATCAGTTCCCCACTCACCCGCATTTGTTGGTAGGGAAGTCTGGGCTCAGTTGATAGCCTGCACGCCTCGGTCCGACTCGGTGATTAACGCCGTTGAGCGGAGGGCGGACAGGCAGACCCAGTCACTTCCGCATTACGGGCGGTTAGCGCTCTAGCTTCTGAGTGTGAGGACTACAAAGGCAGCGAGGAACGACCGGCTCTGGCGGTTAGGTGTGGACGGTGGCAGCGTCTCCCCGAGCTGTCAGATGCCAGTAAGCGTTGCAGGAAGCGTATGTGGACTCAGTGGAGGGTCAGCGCTACATGATTTCCACTGTTGGGAATTTTAATTTTAATTGCACGAATCTCTATTTTAAAAAATTAGGCCACAGTATAACTTAACATTGGTCATCAGTTCCCCACTCACCCGCATTTGTTGGTAGGGAAGTCTGGGCTCAGTTGATAGCCTGCACGCCTCGGCCCGACTCGGTGATTAACGCCGTTGAGCGGAGGGCGGACAGGCAGACCCAGTCACTTCCGCATTACGGGCTGTTAGCGCTCTAGCTTCTGAGTGTGAGGACTACAAAGGCTGCTCGTCACTCTAAGCGTGCAGCGGTTGCGCCTTAGTACGCGCCTAAGACAAGCCAAAGAGAAGCCCGTCTGCGCCCGTCCGCGACTGGACGAGGCTAGGGGCTAGAGGACATGGCCCTTATTGTTGCTCTCCCTGCTGACCATACCAAACCTCGGGTAAGATACTCTCCAGCAGATTTGTTACGTATTCGTAAGCTTTCACTCCAGGGCTGTACGGGAGGGGAAGGTTTTTCGCCTGAGGGTCCTTTTGCTTGCAGGAAATGTCAATATCAAGCTCTCTCAGACCACTCGCAAAACTTATCGCATGAAATACCCTCTATAACTGCACCCCCACAGGACTCCTGTAAGAGCAGAAATCTTCTGTGCAACATCAGATCTCTGTCTAAACACTACAGCGAAGTATGGGACATGATTGCCTCGGTCCAACCCGAACTCTGTTATCTGACAGAAACATGGTTAAAACCTCACTCTGTCCCAGCTATTACATTAGGGATCCCAGAGGGCTACAAAATAGCCAGGCTAGATCGTCCTGCCAAGACAGGGGGAGGTATTGCCATTGTATATAAGAATAACTTATCAATTACCATCTTAGAGGAAATGAGTACTCCAGACTTAGAAATTCTGGGATTTAAAATCTGCATTTCCACGAAAATCAGCTATAAAGGGGCATTGGTCTATCGCCCTCCTGGCCCTTGTACCAGCTTTAACATCTTGCTGCTGGAGATACTTGCCAGACACATTGATACTGAGAACGAATTTATACTTCTAGGAGATTTCAATGTGCATAGCGATTTGAAAGATAATGTTGAGGCACAATCCTTACTAACTGATATCTCTTTGTTTGGATTAACCCTAATGAATACTGGTCCCACCCATTTAGCAGGACATACTCTGGACCTCATTTTCTCCAATAAACCTAACACCTTGCTATGCGTCTCTCCTACTCAAGTTAATTGGACAGATCACTTTGTCTTGGAATTCCTCACCTTCCACTCAGGTAAAGCTCCCCCTCAGGTGCAAGCCCTTCCTACCAGGCGTAGGCCATGGCACAAGATCACTCCGGAAATATTTCAGGAGCAATTTGCTGCACCCCCCATCTGCTCTGGAGATAATGTTGACAAGGCGTTAGCCAACTATAATCGGGCCATTCTTAAGGTGGTTAATAGGATTGCCCCCATGAAAACCTACAAACCTCGCTTAGCTCGCAAACAGGAAGTATGGTTTTCGGAGCACTTGAGATCTCTTAAACAACAGGCGAGGAAACTAGAAAAGGTGTGGAGAACGACCCACGATGAAATTGACAAGAATCATTTCGGGGCAGCTCTAACTAAGTATCATAAAGAAATTCGTAACGCCCGGAAATCTCATATACAGGCTCTCCTTTTAGCTGCAGGAAATACTCCCAGGATCTTATATCAAACCTTACACTCATTTGTGAAACCAGCAGCCTGTGAAACTTGTGAACTAGCTTCACAACAACTTTGTAATGAAGTTGCTCAGTTTTTCACAAACAAAATAAATAAGATTCATGACGACATTACTAAATCCAATCTATCTACCACTGGAGATACGTCATTACTCTTGGAAAAGGAAAAAGAGTCAGGATCTACGCCCTTGGAATCTTTTTCTCTTATCTCCCTGATGGATACTGAATGCTATCTTAGTCAGATCAAAAGCGGGAGCCCTTCAGACATTATCCCGGCCAGAATCATCCCGGTAGTAGGAAAGAGTCTGAGCCCACAGATTTAATGTCTCATTAATCTTTCACTGACGGAGGGGCAAGTTCCTGGGGAATGGAAAAAAGCATTAGTAAGGCCCATCAGAAAAAACTCTTCCATCCCCTGGACCGACATATCTAATCTTTGGCCCATCTCTTTACTCCCTTTATTGGGGAAACTTATAGAGAAACACGTTAACAAACAGGTATCACACTACATTGAACAGTCTGGTAAACTAGATAGCTCTCAGTTTGGCTTTAGACCAAAACATAGCACTGAATCCGCCTTGCTATCTGTGACTGATGACCTTCACATGTACCAGGATAGAGGGTATTCGGTGATCTTGGTACTGTTGGATTCATCGGCGGCGCTCAATACGATATCCCATAAAATCTTAATTGAACGTCTGACCGCAATTGGGATTGAGAGCATAGCGCTAATCTGGCTAAAGAGTTTTCTATCTGACCGTACCCAAGCCGTTAGCATGGGCTCATTTCGGTCGACTGAAACTTACATCACGAAGGGGGTGCCACAGGGCTCTTGTCTAAGCCCGACTCTTTTTAACATCTATGTGGCACCCCTGCCCAGAATATTGAGAGACTTTGGGTTCGTCCCGGTCTCTTACGCTGATGATACTCAGCTCTTATTCCCTTTTAAACATCTTACCGATGAAGTGAGGGTGGCCTTTTCAGATGGCATGAAGGCTGTGACTAAGTGGATGAAATCTAACTAACTCCAATGTAATGTAAATAAGACCGAAGTCATGCTTTTTGGGGAGGTTAGAACTTTGTGGACCCCGGATTGGTGGCCATGTGAGCTTGGTCAAGTACCTGAACCTAAACTGGTCGTAAAAAACCTAGGGGTACGTCTTGATTGGGAGCTCACTCTCAAACAACATGGCAATTGGGTGGTTGGCCAATGTTTTCATGTTATTGGACTTTTACGTAAAGTTTTTCCATTATTACCTGATTCCACCAGAAAAACCTTGGTACAGGCACTAGTACTGAGTCGCCTGGATTATTGCAACGGACTCTTGCTGTCAGCTAATGAGGGAGTCCTAGCAAAACTCCAGGTGATACAAAACACCGCGGCGAGACTTGTGCTGAATGCCCCCCCAGAACACCTTCCAAACCCCTCGTTGACAAATTACATTGGCTCCCAGTCCGTAAGAGGATTACTTTTAAGATATGCTGTCTCATCCATAGGAATGAATAAAATTGTGTGTCGGTCGCACTCCTTCGTTTTACTTTAAACAACCATGTTTTCTTTCACCGTGTCTTAGGTGCTGTGGGATCTTATCCCTAGATCAAGAGGGATGTAACGTATGAATAAATAGAAATTCCTTCACCAGTGGAAGGTGTATCCCAGTATGCACTCTGTTGAAACTTCAAACTATAATGAATTTCTCACAAATGTCTGTAATCAATAAACTGTTTATTCTCACAGTCTTCAATTCTTTGTATTGCTTTTACGGATGTTGATAATTTTCACATTTTGGGTTTTTTAACTTCTTCATATACATGAACATCCATATTTTCAATATGAGTATTTGGGTTCAAACAACATTTACCATTCTCCCAGTTACTGAGGATTAAAAGAATATCATCGACTGAAGACTTGTACCAGGAAAACAAAGATAGGATGATGACAAAATGTAAACAAAGAGCATATCCAGATTCTGTATTACATCATGCCAATGAAAGAGTAAACAAACAAAACAGACAAGAATTACTCAAGAAGAAGAAGTTGGAAGCACAGCAGGACCGAAATGTGTTCGTTTCCAAATATTCAACCAGAAGTCAAAAAATCAAACACACAATAAAAAAATATTGGCCAATGTTACAAGCGGAAACAGAATTCAATGGCATTTTCAATCAAATGCCCATATTTGCATACCAACGCACAAAAAACCTACAACAGATGTTGAAACACAAAAAAGAAATCAGAGAAGATACACACAAGGGGACTATTCCATGCTTGAATTGTGGCAGCTGTAACAACATTATCAAAGGCACTACATTAACTCATCCAACGCAAGGTACTCCTATCAAATTGCACGTCACAGCAACTTGCGATTCCAATTTTGTTGTGTATCTACTAAAGTGTCCATGTGGGCTTCCCTATGTGGGCAAAGCGGAACGAAAAATGAAAACTCGTTTGACAGAGCACAAAAGCAATATAAGAACTAACAATCCGAAATCGGTTATCGCTACACACTTCAACAGATTATCGCACAATATCAGTCAACTCCGGTTCCTTATTTTGGAACAGATTGCATTACAAAATGGCAGAGACAACAAAAAATTTCTTTTACAAAGAGAACTTTATTGGATTTTCAAATTGGACTCACTACATCCGAAGGGCCTGAATGACCAGGTGGAATATAATTGTTACTTGTGAATTGTGAACTTTAGTCACTATATCATCAATGTGCAGGCTTGCATTGCGTACAGCATGTTGAACTGATCTAGTTTTACAATGTATTTTTGGCAGCATTATTCTTAACTTTACTGTTTCTTTTTTCCCTGTTGTATTTTTCCGTTTCATTCTACAACTTTTTTGAGCCATCACATTCATAACTTTATTTATTTTTTCGACTCACGTTAACATCACCAGGTTCGTTTCTAGTCTTTCTTCTATATCTATCACGAGCTTTTCCCGCATGCGTTTATACACTTCCGGGGCACACGATTATCACTGCCGATTCCAGCGGTCTTGGAACGCGGAACTACTATGACCGAGAGACCGGTTTAATCGGGTATGCACCGTAACGTTATTTATTAAATTGGGACTTTGCACTTTGGGATTTTCTGATATCACACTGTTTCACAGACGCAAGAATCACCCGCACAGGTACTATTAGTTATCGCGCACGTTTTAAATTGCAATACACGGTCAGAACTAGTTACCGGCACTTTTTAGAGTTCCACCCTACACGTCTTTTTGATTTTTCACATTACTTTGGCCACCAGGGATGCTAAGTAATCACGTTCACCAAGTCAGTCACCATTGAACTATGCATAGTTATAAATTCACGTCACCAGTTTCCTCCGATATTTTTGTTAAATGGCTATTGTTTTCGTTACATCCTGGCTCTGACATCATTAACACACGGTTAATTTTGTTTATAGGGAGTATCCCCTGACGAAGGGAAGACCCCGAAATGCATTGGGATTTAACCCTGTAACCCAAATACTCATATTGAAAATATGGATGTTCATGTATATGAAGATGTTAAAAAAACCAAAATGTGAAAATTATCAACATCCGTAAAAGCAATACAAAGAATTGAAGACTGTGAGAATAAACAGTTTATTGATTACAGACATTTGTGAGAAATTCATTATAGTTTGAAGTTTCAACAGAGTGCATACTGGGATACACCTTCCACTGGTGAAGGAATTTCTATTTTGTCTCATCCATAGGACCATACATGGATCTGGACCCTCTTATTGGAAGCATAAATTTATTCCGTACAACCCCACTCGGCCTCCTAGGTCTAGTAGCCAACTCCTACTTAAAGTACCTACCACAAAGAAGATCAGACAAGGTGGGAAAGCCTTGTCGGTGGCCGGTCCAACTTTATGGAATAAACTTCCTCTCGAGCTCAGGCAATGCTCAGAACACCTTGTTTTTAGGAAAAAACTTAAAACATTTTTATTTTAGAAACCTGTCAACCGTTCCATATATGTAACGCTAAATTGAACTGTACGATATACCTCCTGCAGCTGCCGGCCTCTTTTTCTTCTCTCTCTCTTTTCTGTGCGCAGAGATACTCTTGTCAAGAGTCGATTCAAGCGCGGTATAAATCTATAAATAAAATAAATAAATAAATATGGGCAGTGTAGGGGTCATGCTGGGGCTGGTGTTTCAGGGTTTAAGGCAGTGCAGTGGTGTTCAGGCAGTGTAGAGGGTCGTGCTGGGCTGGAGTTTCAGGGTTTAGGGCAATGCAGTGGTGTTATGGCAGTGTAGGGGGTCGTGCTGGGGCTGGTGTTTCAGGTTTTAGGGCAGTGCAGTGGTGTTCGGACAGTGTAGGGGGTCGTCCTGGGGCTGGTGTTTCAGGGTTAAGGGCAGTGCAGTGGTGTTCTGGCAGTGAAGGGGGTCGTGCTCGGGCTGGTGTTTCAGGGTTTAGGGCAGGGCAGTGGTGTTCGGGCACTGTAGGGTGTCATGCTGGGGGTGGTGTTTCAGGGTTTGGGGCAGAGCAGTGGTGTTCGGGCAGTGTAGGGGTCATGCTGGGGTTGGTGTTTCAGGGTTTAGGGCAGTGCAGTGGTGTTTGGGCAGAGTAGGGGGTCGCGCAGGAGGTGGTGTTTCAGGGTTTAGGGCACTGCAGTGGTGTTCGGGCAGAGTAGGGGATATTGCTTGGGTGGTGTTTCAGGGTTTAGGGCAGCGCAGTGGTGTTCGGGCAGTAAAGGGAGTCTTGCTGGAGGTGGTGTTTCGGGGTTTAGGGCAGTGGTGTTCGGGCAGTATAGGGGGACTTGCTGGGGCAGGTGTTTCAGGGTTCAGGGCAGAGCAGTGGTGTTCGGGCAGTGTAGTGGGTCGTGCTGGGGGTGGTGTAGAGGGTTGAGCTGAGGGTGGTGTTTTAGGGTTAAGGGCAGAGCAGTGGTGTTCAGGCAGTGTAGGGGGTCAAGCAGGGGGTGCTGTTTCAGGGTTTAGGGCAGTGCAGTGGTGTTTGGGCGGTGTAGGGGGTCCTGCTGGGGGTGTTGTTTCAGGGTTTCAGGCAGTGGTGTTCGGGCCGTGTAGGGGGTCTTGCTGGAGGTGTTGTTTCAGGGATTAGGGCTGTGCAGTGGTGTTCAGGCAGTGTAGGGGGTTGTGCTGGGGCTGGTGTTTCAGGGTTTAAGGCAGTGCAGTGGTGTTCGGGCAGTGTAGGGGTGGTGCTGGGGCTGGTGTTTCCGGGTTTAGGACAGAGCAGTGGTGTTCGGGCAGTGTAGGGGGTCGTGCTGTAGTGGTGTTTCAGGGTTTAGGGCTGTGAAGTGGTGTTCGGGCAGTGTAGGGGGCCGTGCAGGTGGTGATGTTTTAGTGTTTAGGGCAGTGTAGTGGTGTTCGGGGAGTGTAGGGGGTCTTGCTGGGGGTAGTGTTTCAGGGTTTAGGGCAGTGGTGTTCGGACAGTGTGGGGGGTCGTGCTGGTGGTGGTGTTGTAGGGTTTTGGGCAGCGCAGTGGTGCACGGGGTGTGTAGGGGGTCTTGCTGGGGGTGGTGTTTCAGGGTTTTAGGGCAGTGCAGTGGTGTTCTGGCAGTGTAGGGTGTTTTTCTTGGGGTGCTGTTTTAGGGTTTAGGGCAGTGCAGTGGATTTTGGGCAGACTAGGGGGTCGTGCTTTGGGTGGTGTTTCAGGGTTTAGAGCAGTGCAGTGATGTTTGAAGAGTGTAGGGGTCATGCTGGGGCTGGTGTTTCAGGGTTTAAGGCAGTGCAGTAGTGTTCGGGCAGTGTAGGGGGTCATGCTGGGCTGGTGTTTCAGGGTTTAGGGCAGTGCAGTGGTGTTAGGGCAGTGTAGGGGGTCGTGCTGGGGCTGGTGTTTCAGGTTTTAGGGCAGTGCAGTGGTGTTCAGGCAGTGTAGGGGGTCGTGCTGGGGCTGGTGTTTCAGGGTTTAGGTCAGTGCAGTGGTGTTCTGGCAGTGTAGGGGGTCGTGCTTGGGCGGATGTATGACGTTACAACGCGTGCTGTTACAACGCATGCTGTTACAACGAAACTGTTACAACGCAAGTCTTTACATCGACTTGCACTAGATGGCGTGCTAACATTAGAAAAGTGTAATTTACTATTCCAACTCCAGTCCACTTAACAGTAGGGAAGGTGTTGGGATAGTACACTACACTATTTGTAATGTTAGCACGCCATCTAGCGTAAGTCGATGTAAAGACTTGCGTTGTAATGGCATGCGTTGTAAATCCACTTGCGTTGTAACAGTTTCGTTGTAATGGTAGTGCGTTGTAAAAGTTGCGTTTTAAAGGTTGTTCCCCGCTTGGGCTGTTGTTTCAGGGTTTAGGGCAGAGCAGTGGTGTTCGGGCAGTGTAGGGGGCCGTGCTGGAGGTGGTGTTTAAGGGTTAGGGATGAGCAGTGGTGTTTGGGCAGTGTAGGTGGTCATGCAGGGGGTGGTGTTTCAGTCTTTAGGGCAGGGCAGTGGTGTTCGGGCAGTGTAGAGGGTCTTGCTGGGGGTGGAGTTTCTAGTTTTTAGGGCAGTGGTGTTCGGGCAGTGTATGGGGACTTTCTTGGGGTGGTGTTTTAGGATTTAGGGCAGTACAGTTTTGTTTGGGCAGTGTAGGGGGTCTTGCTGGGTGTGGTGTTTCAGGGTTTAGGGCAGTGGTGTTCGGGCATTGTAGGGGTCTTGCAGGGGGTGGTGTTTCAGGGTTTAGTGCAGTGCAGTGGTGTTCTGGCAGTGTAGGGTGTTTAGCTAGGGGTGCTGTTTTACGGTTCAGGGCAGTGCAGTGGTGTTCGGGCAGTGTAGGGTGTCTTGCTTTGGGTGGTGTTTCAGGGTTTAGAGCAGGGCAGTGGTGTTCGGGCAGTGTAGGGGTCATGCTGGGGCTGGTGTTTCAGGGTATAAGGCAGTGCAGTGGTGTTCGGGCAGTGTAGGGGATAGTGCTGGGCTGGAGTTTCAGGGTTTAGGGCAGTGCAGTGGTGTTAGGGCAGTGTAGGGGTCCGTGCTGGGGCTGGTGTTTCAGGTTTTAGGGCAGTGCAGTGGTGTTTGGGCAGTGTAGGAGGTCGTGCTGGGGCTGGTGTTTCAGGGTTTAGGGCAGTGCAGTGGTGTTCTGGCAGTGTAGGGGGTCGTGCTCGGGCTGGTGTTTCAGGGTTTAGGGATGTGCAGTGGTGTTCGGGCAGTGTTGTGGGTTGTGCTGGGGGTGGTGTTTCAGGGTTTAGGGCAGAGCAGTGGTGTTCGGGCAGTGTAGGGGGTGGTGCTGGGAGTGGTGTTTCAGGGTTTAGGGCAGTGTAGTGATGTTCAGGCAGAGTAGGGGTCGCGCAGGAGGTGGTGTTTCAGGGTTTACGGCACTGCAGTAGTGTTCGGGCAGTGTAGGGGATCTTGCTTTGGGTGGTGTTTCAGGGTTTAGGGCAGTGCAGTGGTGTTCGGGCAGTGTTGGGGGTCGTGCTCGGGTTGGTGTTTCAGGGTTTAGGGCAGTGCAGTGTGGTTAGGGCAGTGTAGGGGGTCGTGCTGGGGCTTGTGTTTCAGGGTTTAGGGCAGTGTTTGGTGTTCGGGCAGTGTAGGGGGTTGTGCTGGTGCTGGTGTTTCAGGGTTTAGGGCAATGCTTGCTGGGGGTGGTGTTTCCATTTTTGGGCGTTGGTGTTCGGGCAGTGTAGGGGTCTTTCTTGGGGTGGTCTTTCAGGGTTTAGGGCAGAGTAGTGGTGTTCAGGCATTGTAGGTGGTCATGCAGGGGGTGGTGTTTCAGGGTTTAGGACAGTGCAGTGGTCTTGGGGCAGTGTAGGGGGTCATGCATGGGGTGGTGTTTCAGGGTTTAGGGCAGTGCAGTGGTGCTCGGGCAGTGTAGGGGGTCCTGCTGGAGGTGTTGTTTCTGGGTTTCAGGCAGTGGTGTTCGAGCAGTGTAGGGGGTATTGCTGGAGGTGTTTTTTCAGGGATTAGGGCAGTGCAGTGGTGTTCGGGCAGTGTAGGGGGTTATGCTGGGGCTGGTGTTTCAGGGTTTAAGGCAGTGCAGTGGTGTTGGGGCAGTGTAGGGGTCATGCTGGGGCTGGTGTTCCAGGGTTTAGGACAGAGCAGTGGTGTTCGGACAGTGTAGGGGGTCGTGCTGTAATGGTGTTTCAGGGTTTAGGGCTGTGAAGTGGTGTTCGGGCAGTGTAGGGGGTCGTGCAGGTAGTGATGTTTTAGTGTTTAGGGCATTGTAGTGGTGTTCGGGCAGTGTAGGTGGTCTTGCTGGGGGTAGTGTTTCAGGGTTTAGGGCAGTGGTGTTCGGGCAGTGTAGGGGGTCTTGCTGGTGGTGGTGTTGTAGGGTTTTGGGCAGCGCAGTGGTGCACGGCCTTCTAGGGGGTCTTGCTGGGGCTGGTGTTTCAGGTTTTAGGGCAGTGGTGTTCAGGTAGTGTAGGGGGTCGTGCTGGGGGTGGTGTTTTGGGGTTTATGGCAGTGGTGTTCGGGCAGTATGGGGGACTTGCTGGGGGTGGTGTTTCAGGGTTTATTGCAGTGCAGTGGTGTTCTGTCAGTGTAGGGTGTTTTCCTTGGGGTGCTGTTTTAGGGTTCAGGGCAGTGCAGTGGTGTTCGGGCAGAGTAGGAGGTCTTGCTTTGGGTGGTGTTTCAGGATTTAGAGCAGGACAGTGGTGGATGGGCAGTGTAGGGGTCATGCTGGGGCTGGTGGTTCAGGGTTTAAGGCAGTGCAGTGGTGTTCAGGCAGTGTAGGGGGTCGTGCTGGGCTGGAGTTTCAGGGTTTAGGGCAATGCAGTGGTGTTATGGCAGTGTAGGGGGTCGTGCTGGGGCTGGTGTTTCAGGTTTTAGGGCAGTGCAGTGGTGTTCGGACAGTGTAGGGGGTCGTCCTGGGGCTGGTGTTTCAGGGTTTAGGGCAGTGCAGTGGTGTTCTGGCAGTGTAGGGGGTCGTGCTCGGGCTGGTGTTTCAGGGTTTAGGGCAGGGCAGTGGTGTTCAGGCACTGTAGGGGGTCGTGCTGGGGGTGGTGTTTCAGGGTTTGGGGCAGAGCAGTGGTGTTCGGGCAGTGTAGGGGTCATGCTGTGGGCGGTGTTTCAGGGTTTAGGGTAGTGCAGTGGTGTTTGGGCAGAGTAGGGGGTCGCGCAGGAGGTGGTGTTTCAGGGTTTAGGGCACTGCAGTGGTGTTCGGGCAGAGTAGGGGATATTGCTTTGGGTGGTGTTTCAGGGTTTAGGGCAGCGCAGTTGTGTTCGGGCAGTGTAGGGGTCTTGCTGGAGGTGGTGTTTCGGGGTTTAGGGCAGTGGTGTTCGGGCAGTATAGGGGGACTAGCTGGGGCAGGTGTTTCAGGGTTCAGGGCAGAGTAGTGGTGTTCGGGCAGTGTAGTGGGTTGTGCTGGGGGTGGTGTAGAGGGTTGTGCTGGGGGTGGTGTTTTAGGGTTAAGGGCAATGCAATGGTGTTCAGGCAGTGTAGGGGGTCATGCAGGGGGTGGTGTTTCAGGGTTTAGGGCAGTGCAGTGGTGTTCGGGCAGTGTAGGGGGTCGTGCTGGGGGTGTCATTTCAGGGTTTAGCACCGTGCAGTGGTGTTCGGGCAGTGTAGGGGGTCGTGCAGGGGGTGTCGTTTCAGGGTTTAGGGCAGTGGTGTTCGGGCAGTGTAGGGGGTCTTGCTGGAGGTGTCGTTTCAGGGTTTAGGGCAGTGGTGTTCGGGCAGTGTAGGGGGTCTTGCTGGAGGTGTTGTTTCAGGGCTTAGGGCAGTGAACTGGTGTTCGGGCAGTGTAGGGGGTCATGCTGGGGCTGGTGTTTCAGGGTTTAGGGCAGCGCAGTGGTGTTCGGGCAGTGTAGGGTGTAGGGCTTGGGCTGGTGTTTCAGGGTTTAGGGCAACACAGTGGTGTCGGGCAGTGTAGGGGTTGTGCTGGGTGTGGTGTTTCAGGGTTTAGAGCAGAGCAGTGCTGTTGGGGCAGTGTAGGGGGCCGTGCTGGAGGTGGTGTTTTAGGGTTTAGGGAAGAGAATTGGTGTTTGGGCAGTGTAGGTGGTCATGCAGGGGGTGGTGTTTCAGTCTTTAGGGCAGGGCAGTGGTGTTCGGGCAGTGTAGAGGGTCTTGCTGGGGGTGGTGTTTCTATTTTTAGGGCAGTGGTGTTCGGGCAGTGTAGGGGTCTTTCTTGGGGTGGTGTTTCAGGATTTAGGGCAGTACAGTTTTGTTTGGGCAGTGTAGGGGGTCTTGCTGGGTGTGGTGTTTCAGGGTTTAGGGCAGTGGTGTTCGGGCATTGTAGGGGGTCTTGCTGGGGGTGGTGTTTCAGGGTTTAGTGCAGTGCAGTGGTGTTCTGGCAGTGTAGGGTGTTTAGCTAGGGGTGCTGTTTTAGGGTTCAGGGCAGTGCAGTGGTGTTCGGGCAGTGTAGGGGGTCTTGCTTTGGGTGGAGTTTCAGGGTTTAGAGCAGTGCAGTGGTGTTCGGGCAGTGTAGGGGTCATGCTGGGGCTGGTGTTTCAGGGTATAAGGCAGTGCAGTGGTGTTCAGGCAGTGTAGGGGGTTGTGCTGGGCTGGAGTTTCAGGGTTTAGGGCAGTGCAGTGGTGTTAGGGCAGTGTAGGGGGTCGTGATGGGGCTGGTGTTTCAGCTTTAAGGGCAGTGCAGTGGTGTTCAGGCAGTGTAGGAGGTCGTGCTGGGGCTGGTGTTTCAGGGTTTAGTGCAGTGCAGTGGTGTTCTGGCAGTATAGGGGGTCATGCTCGGGCTGGTGTTTCAGGGTTTAGGGCAGTGCAGTGGTGTGCGGGCAGTGTAGGGGGTGGTTCTGGGAGTGGTGTTTTGGGATTTATGGCAGTGGTGTTCGGGCAGCATAGGGGGTCGTGCTGGGGGTGGTGTTTCAGGGTTTAGGGCAGAGCAGTGGTGTGTGGGCAGTGTAGGGGATGGTTCTGGGAGTGGTGTTTTGGGATTTATGGCAGTGGTGTTCGGGCAGCATAGGGGGTCTTGCTGGGGCAGGTGTTTCAGGGTTCAGGGCAGAGCAGTGGTGTTTGGGCAGTGTAGGGGGTCGTGCTGGGGGTGGTGTAGGGGGTTGTGCTTGGGGTGGTGTTTTAGGGTTTAGGGCAGAGCAGTGGTGTTCGGGCAGTAAAGGGGGTCATGCAGGGGGTGGTGTTTCAGGGTTTAGGGCAGAGCAGTGGTGTTCGGACAGTGTAGGGGGTCGTGCTGTAGTGGTGTTTCAGGGTTTAGGGCTGTGAAGTGGTGTTCGGGCAGTGTAGGGGGTCGTGCAGGTGGTAATGTTTTAGTGTTTAGGGCATTGTAGTGGTGTTCGGGCAGTGTAGGGGGTCTTGCTGGGGGTAGTGTTTCAGGGTTTAGGGCAGTGCAGTGGTGTTCAGGTAGTGTAGGGGGTCGTGCTGGGGGTGGTGTTTTGGGGTTTATGGCAGTGGTGTTTGGGCAGTATAGGGGACTTGCTGGGGGTGGTGTTTCAGGGTTTATTGCAGTGCAGTGGTGTTCTGTCAGTGTAGGGTGTTTTCCTTGGGGTGCTGTTTTAGGGTTCAGGGCAGTGCAGTGGTGTTCGGGCAGTGTAGGGGGTCTTGCTTTGGGTGGTGTTTCAGGATTTAGAGCAGTACAGTGGTGTATGGGCAGTGTAGGGGTCATGCTGGGGCTGGTGTTTCAGGGTTTAAGGCAGTGCAGTGGTGTTCAGGCAGTGTAGGGGGTCGTGCTGGGCTGGAGTTTCAGGGTTTAGGGCAATGCAGTGGTGTTATGGCAGTGTAGGGGGTCGTGCTGGGGCTGGTGTTTCAGGTTTTTTGGCAGTGCAGTGGTGTTCGGACAGTGTAGGGGGTCGTCCTGGGGCTGGTGTTTCAGGGTTTAGGGCAGTGCAGTAGTGTTCTGGCAGTGTAGGGGGGCGTGCTCGGGCTGGTGTTTCAGGGTTTAGGGCAGGGCAGTGGTGTTCAGGCACTGTAGAGGGTCGTGCTGGGGGTGGTGTTTCAGGGTTTGGGGCAGAGCAGTGGTGTTCGGGGAGTGTAGGGGTCATGCTGGGGGTGGTGTTTCAGGGTTTAGAGCAGTGCAGTTGTGTTCGGGCAGTGAAGGGGTCATGCTGGGGCTGGTGTTTCAGGGTATAAGGCAGTGCAGTGGTGTTCAGGCAGTGTAGGGGGTTGTGCTGGGCTGGAGTTTCAGGGTTTAGGGCAGTGCAGTGGTGATAGGGCAGTGTAGGGGGTCGTGATGGGGCTGGAGTTTCAGCTTTAAGGGCAGTGCAGTGGTGTTCAGGCAGTGTAGGAGGTCGTGCTGGGGCTGGTGTTTCAGGGTTTAGTGCAGTGGAGTGGTGTTCTGGCAGTATAGGGGGTCGTGCTCGGGCTGGTGTTTCAGGGTTTAGGGCAGTGCAGTGGTGTTCGGGCAGTGTAGGGGGTCGTGCTGGGGGTGGTGTTTCAGGGTTTAGGGCAGAGCAGTGGTGTGCGGGCAGTGTAGGGGGTGGTTCTGGGAGTGGTGTTTTGGGATTTATGGCAGTGGTGTTCGGGCAGCATAGGGGGTCTTGCTGGGGCAGGTGTTTCAGGGTTCAGGGCAGAGCAGTGGTGTTTGGGCAGTGTAGGGGGTCGTGCTGGGGGTGGTGTAGGGGGTTGTGCTTGGGGTGGTGTTTTAGGGTTTAGGGCAGAGCAGTGGTGTTCGGGCAGTAAAGGGGGTCATGCAGGGGGTGGTGTTTCAGGGTTTAGGGCAGTGAAGTGGTGCTCGGGCAGTGTAGGGGGTCGTGCTGGGGTGTCGTTTCAGGGTTTAGGGCAGTGGTGTTCGGGCAGTGTAGGGGGTCTTGCTGGAGGTGTTGTTTCAGGGTTTAGGGCAGTGAAGTGGTGTTCGGGCAGTGTAGGGGGTCGTGCTGGGGCTGGTGTTTCAGGGTTTCAGGCAGTGGTGTTCGAGCAGTGTATGGGGTCTTGCTGGAGGTGTTTTTTCAGGGATTAGGGCAGTGGTGTTCGGGCAGTGTAGGGGGTTGTGCTGGGGCTGGTGTTTCAGGGTTTAAGGCAGTGCAGTGGTGTTCGGGCAGTGTAGGGGTCGTGCTGGGGCTGGTGTTCCAGGGTTTAGGACAGAGCAGTGGTGTTCGGACAGTGTAGGGGGTCGTGCTGTAGTGGTGTTTCAGGGTTTAGGGCTGTGAAGTGGTGTTCGGGCAGTGTAGGGGGTCGTGCAGGTGGTAATGTTTTAGTGTTTAGGGCATTGTAGTGGTGTTCGGGCAGTGTAGGGGGTCTTGCTGGGGGTAGTGTTTCAGGGTTTAGGGCAGTGGTGTTCGGGCAGTGTAGGGGGTCTTGCTGGTGGTGGTGTTGTAGGGTTTTGGGCAGTGCAGTGGTGCACGGCCTTCTAGGGGGTCTTGCTGGGGCTGGTGTTTCAGGTTTTAGGGCAGTGCAGTGGTGTTCAGGTAGTGTAGGGGGTCGTGCTGGGGGTGGTGTTTTGGGGTTTATGGCAGTGGTGTTCGGGCAGTATAGGGGACTTGCTGGGGGTGGTGTTTCAGGGTTTATTGCAGTGCAGTGGTGTTCTGTCAGTGTAGGGTGTTTTCCTTGGGGTGCTGTTTTAGGGTTCAGGGCAGTGCAGTGGTGTTCGGGCAGAGTAGGGGGTATTGCTTTGGGTGGTGTTTCAGGATTTAGAGCAGTACAGTGGTGTATGGGCAGTGTAGGGGTCATGCTGGGGCTGGTGTTTCAGGGTTTAAGGCAGTGCAGTGGTGTTCAGGCAGTGTAGGGGGTCGTGCTGGGCTGGAGTTTCAGGGTTTAGGGCAATGCAGTGGTGTTATGGCAGTGTAGGGGGTCGTGCTGGGGCTGGTGTTTCAGGTTTTAGGGCAGTGCAGTGGTGTTCAGACAGTGTAAGGGGTCGTCCTGGGGCTGGTGTTTCAGGGTTTAGGGCAGTGCAGTAGTGTTCTGGCAGTGTAGGGGGGCGTGCTCGGGCTGGTGTTTCAGGGTTTAGGGCAGGGCAGTGGTGTTCAGGCACTGTAGAGGGTCGTGCTGGGGGTGGTGTTTCAGGGTTTGGGGCAGAGCAGTGGTGTTCGGGGAGTGTAGGGGTCATGCTGGGGGTGGTGTTTCAGGGTTTAGGGCAGTGAAGTGGTGTTTGGGCAGAGTAGGGGATATTGCTTTGGGTGGTGTTTCAGGGTTTAGGGCAGCGCAGTGGTGTTCGGGCAGTGTAGGGGATATTGCTTTGGTGGTGTTTCAGGGTTTAGGGCAGCGCAGTGGTGTTCGGGCAGTGTAGGGGGTCTTGCTGGAGGTGGTGTTTTGGGGTTTAGGGCAGTGGTGTTCGGGCAGTATAGGGGGACTAGCTGGGGCAGGTGTTTCAGGGTTCAGGGCAGAGTAGTGGTGTTCGGGCAGAGTAGGGGATATTGCTTTGGGTGGTGTTTCAGGGTTTAGGGCAGCGCAGTGGTGTTCGGGCAGTGTAGGGGGTCTTGCTGGAGGTGGTGTTTTGGGGTTTAGGGCAGTGGTGTTCGGGCAGTATAGGGGAACTAGCTGGGGCAGGTGTTTCAGGGTTCAGGGCAGAGTAGTGGTGTTCGGGCAGTGTAGTGGGTCGTGCTGGGGGTGGTGTAGAGGGTTGTGCTGGGGGTGGTGTTTTAGGGTTAAGGGCAATGCAGAGGTGTTCGGGCAGAGTAGGTGATATTGCTTTGGGTGGTGTTTCAGGGTTTAGGGCAGCGCAGTGGTGTTCGGGCAGTGTGGGGGGTCTTGCTGGAGGTGGTGTTTTGGGGTTTAGGGCAGTGGTGTTCGGGCAGTATAGGGGGACTAGCTGGGGCAGGCGTTTCAGGGTTCAGGGCAGAGTAGTGGTGTTCGGGTAGTGTAGTGGGTCGTGCTGGGGGTGGTGTAGAGGGTTGTGCTGGGGGTGGTGTTTTAGGGTTAAGGGCAATGCAGTGGTGTTCGGGCAGTGTAGGGGGTCGTCCTGGGGCTGGTGTTTCAGGGTTTAGGGCAGTGCAGTAGTGTTCTGGCAGTGTAGGGGGGCGTGCTCGGGCTGGTGTTTCAGGGTTTAGGGCAGGGCAGTGGTGTTCAGGCACTGTAGAGGGTCGTGCTGGGGGTGGTGTTTCAGGGTTTGGGGCAGAGCAGTGGTGTTCGGGGAGTGTAGGGGTCATGCTGGGGGTGGTGTTTCAGGGTTTAGAGCAGTGCAGTGGTGTTCGGGCAGTGTAGGGGTCATGCTGGGGCTGGTGTTTCAGGGTATAAGGCAGTGCAGTTGTGTTCAGGCAGTGTAGGGGGTTGTGCTGGGCTGGAGTTTCAGGGTTTAGGGCAGTGCAGTGGTGATAGGGCAGTGTAGGGGGTCGTGATGGGGCTGGAGTTTCAGCTTTAAGGGCAGTGCAGTGGTGTTCAGGCAGTGTAGCAGGTCGTGCTGGGGCTGGTGTTTCAGGGTTTAGTGCAGTGGAGTGGTGTTCTGGCAGTATAGGGGGTCGTGCTCGGGCTGGTGTTTCAGGGTTTAGGGCAGTGCAGTGGTGTTCGGGCAGTGTAGGGGGTCGTGCTGGGGGTGGTGTTTCAGGGTTTAGGGCAGAGCAGTGGTGTGCGGGCAGTGTAGGGGGTGGTTCTGGGAGTGGTGTTTTGGGATTTATGGCAGTGGTGTTCGGGCAGCATAGGGGGTCTTGCTGGGGCAGGTGTTTCAGGGTTCAGGGCAGAGCAGTGGTGTTTGGGCAGTGTAGGGGGTCGTGCTGGGGGTGGTGTAGGGGGTTGTGCTTGGGGTGGTGTTTTAGGGTTTAGGGCAGAGCAGTGGTGTTCGGGCAGTAAAGGGGGTCATGCAGGGGGTGGTGTTTCAGGGTTTAGGGCAGTGAAGTGGTGTTCGGGCAGTGTAGGGGGTCGTGCTGGGGTGTCGTTTCAGGGTTTAGGGCAGTGGTGTTCGGGCAGTGTAGGGGGTCTTGCTGGAGGTGTTGTTTCAGGGTTTAGGGCAGTGAAGTGGTGTTCGGGCAGTGTAGGGGGTCGTGCTGGGGCTGGTGTTTCAGAGTTTCAGGCAGTGGTGTTCGAGCAGTGTAGGGGGTCTTGCTGGAGGTGTTTTTTCAGGGATTAGGGCAGTGGTGTTCGGGCAGTGTAGGGGGTTGTGCTGGGGCTGGTGTTTCAGGGTTTAAGGCAGTGCAGTGGTGTTCGGGCAGTGTAGGGGTCGTGCTGGGGCTGGTGTTCCAGGGTTTAGGACAGAGCAGTGGTGTTCGGACAGTGTAGGGGGTCGTGCTTTAGTGGTGTTTCAGGGTTTAGGGCTGTGAAGTGGTGTTCGGGCAGTGTAGGGGGTCGTGCAGGTGGTAATGTTTTAGTGTTTAGGGCATTGTAGTGGTGTTCGGGCAGTGTAGGGGGTCTTGCTGGGGGTAGTGTTTCAGGGTTTAGGGCAGTGGTGTTCGGGCAGTGTAGGGGGTCTTGCTGGTGGTGGTGTTGTAGGGTTTTGGGCAGTGCAGTGGTGCACGGCCTTCTAGGGGGTCTTGCTGGGGCTGGTGTTTCAGGTTTTAGGGCAGTGCAGTGGTGTTCAGGTAGTGTAGGGGGTCGTGCTGGGGGTGGTGTTTTGGGGTTTATGGCAGTGGTGTTCGGGCAGTATAGGGGACTTGCTGGGGGTGGTGTTTCAGGGTTTATTGCAGTGCAGTGGTGTTCTGTCAGTGTAGGGTGTTTTCCTTGGGGTGCTGTTTTAGGGTTCAGGGCAGTGCAGTGGTGTTCGGGCAGAGTAGGGGGTATTGCTTTGGGTGGTGTTTCAGGATTTAGAGCAGTACAGTGGTGTATGGGCAGTGTAGGGGTCATGCTGGGGCTGGTGTTTCAGGGTTTTAGGCAGTGCAGTGGTATTCAGGCAGTGTAGGGGGTCGTGCTGGGCTGGAGTTTCAGGGTTTAGGGCAATGCAGTGGTGTTATGGCAGTGTAGGGGGTCGTGCTGGGGCTGGTGTTTCAGGTTTTTTGGCAGTGCAGTGGTGTTCAGACAGTGTAGGGGGTCGTCCTGGGGCTGGTGTTTCAGGGTTTAGGGCAGTGCAGTAGTGTTCTGGCAGTGTAGGGGGGCGTGCTCGGGCTGGTGTTTCAGGGTTTAGGGCAGGGCAGTGGTGTTCAGGCACTGTAGAGGGTCGTGCTGGGGGTGGTGTTTCAGGTTTTGGGGCAGAGCAGTGGTGTTCGGGGAGTGTAGAGGTCATGCTGGGGGTGGTGTTTCAGGGTTTAGGGCAGTGAAGTGGTGTTTGGGCAGAGTAGGGGATATTGCTTTGGGTGGTGTTTCAGGGTTTAGGGCAGCGCAGTGGTGTTCGGGCAGTGTAGGGGATATTGCTTTGGGTGGTGTTTCAGGGTTTAGGGCAGCGCAGTGGTGTTCGGGCAGTGTAGGGGGTCTTGCTGGAGGTGGTGTTTTGGGGTTTAGGGCAGTGGTGTTCGGGCAGTATAGGGGGACTAGCTGGGGCAGGTGTTTCAGGGTTCAGGGCAGAGTAGTGGTGTTCGGGCAGAGTAGGGGATATTGCTTTGGGTGGTGTTTCAGGGTTTAGGGCAGCGCAGTGGTGTTCGGGCAGTGTAGGGGGTCTTGCTGGAGGTGGTGTTTTGGGGTTTAGGGCAGTGGTGTTCGGGCAGTATAGGGGAACTAGCTGGGGCAGGTGTTTCAGGGTTCAGGGCAGAGTAGTGGTGTTCGGGCAGTGTAGTGGGTCCTGCTGGGGGTGGTGTAGAGGGTTGTGCTGGGGGTGGTGTTTTAGGGTTAAGGGCAATGCAGAGGTGTTCGGGCAGAGTAGGTGATATTGCTTTGGGTGGTGTTTCAGGGTTTAGGGCAGCGCAGTGGTGTTCGGGCAGTGTAGGGGGTCTTGCTGGAGGTGGTGTTTTGGGGTTTAGGGCAGTGGTGTTCGGGCAGTATAGGGGGACTAGCTGGGGCAGGTGTTTCAGGGTTCAGGGCAGAGTAGTGGTGTTCGGGTAGTGTAGTGGGTCGTGCTGGGGGTGGTGTAGAGGGTTGTGCTGGGGGTGGTGTTTTAGGGTTAAGGGCAATGCAGTGGTGTTCGGGCAGTGTACGGGGTCATGCAGGGGGTGGTGTTTCAGGGTTTAGGGCAGTGCAGTGGTGTTCGGGCAGAGTAGGGGGTCGTGCTGGGTGTGTCATTTCAGGGTTTAGCGCAGTGCAGTGGTGTTCGGGCAGTGTAGGGGGTCGTGCTGGGGGTGTCGTTTCAGGGTTTAGGGCAGTGGTGTTCGAGCAGTGTAGGGGGTCTTGCTGGATGTGTCGTTTCAGGGTTTAGGGCAGTGGTGTTCGGGCAATGTAGGGGGTCTTGCTGGAGGTGTTGTTTCAGGGTTTAGGGCAGTGAACTGGTGTTCGGGCAGTGTAGGGGGTCATGCTGGGGCTGGTGTTTCAGGGTTTAGGGCAGCGCAGTGGTGTTCGGGCAGTGTAGGGGGTAGGGCTTGGGCTTGTGTTTCAGGGTTTAGGGCAACACAGTGGTGTTCTGGCAGTGTAGGGGGTTGTGCTGGGTGTGGTGTTTTAGGGTTTAGTGCAGAGCAGTGGTGTTCGGGCAGTGTAGGGGGCCGTGCTGGAGGTGGTGTTTTAGGGTTTAGGGAAGAGCAGTGGTGTTTGGGCAGTGTTGGTGGTCATTCAGGGGGTGGTGTTTCAGTCTTCAGGGCAGGGCAGTGGTGTTCGGGCAGTGTAGAGGGTCTTGCTGGGGGTGGTGTTTCTATTTTAGGGCAGTGGTGTTCGGGCAGTGTAGGGGTCTTTCTTGGGGTGGTGTTTCAGGATTTAGGGCAGTACAGTTTTGTTTGGGCAGTGTAGGGGGTCTTGCTGGGTGTGGTGTTTCAGGGTTTAGGGCAGTGGTGTTCGGGCATTGTAGGGGGTCTTGCTGGGGGTGGTGTTTCAGGGTTTAGTGCAGTGCAGTGGTGTTCTGGCAGTGTAGGGTGTTTAGGTAGGGGTGCTGTTTTAGGGTTCAGGGCAGTGCAGTGGTGTTCGGGCAGTGTAGGGGGTCTTGCTTTGGGTGGAGTTTCAGGGTTTAGAGCAGTGCAGTGGTGTTCGGGCAGTGTAGGGGTCATGCTGGGGCTGGTGTTTCAGGGTATAAGGCAGTGCAGTGGTGTTCAGGAAGTGTAGGGGGTTGTGCTGGGCTGGAGTTTCAGGGTTTAGGGCAGTGCAGTGGTGTTGGTGCAGTGTAGGGGGTCATGATGGGGCTGGTGTTTCAGGTTTAAGGGCAGTGCAGTGGTGTTCGGGCAGTGTAGGAGGTCGTGCTGGGGCTGGTGTTTCAGGGTTTAGTGCAGTGCAGTGGTGTTCTGGCAGTGTAGGGGGTCGTGCTCGGGCTGGTGTTTCAGGGTTTAGGGCAGTGCAGTGGTGTTCGGACAGTGTAGGGGGTCGTGCTGGGGGTGGTGTTTCAGGGTTTAGGGCAGAGCAGTGGTGTGCGGGCAGTGTAGGGGGTGGTGCTGGGAGTGGTGTTTCAGGGTTTAGGGCAGTGCAGTGATGTTCGGGCAGAGTAGGGGGTCGCGCAGGAGGTGTTGTTTCAGGGTTTTGGGCCCAGCAGTAGTGTTCGGGCAGTGTAGGGGATCTTGCTTTGGGTGGTGTTTCAGGGTTTAGGGCAGCGCAGTGGTGGTCGGGCAGTGTAGGGGGTCTTGCTGGGGGTGGTGTTTTGGGATTTATGGCAGTGATGTTCGGGCAGCATAGGGGGTCTTGCTGGGGCAGGTGTTTCAGGGTTCAGGGCAGAGCAGTGGTGTTTGGGCAGTTTAGGGGGTCATGCTGGGGGTGGTGTAGGGGGTTGTGCTCGGGGTGGTGTTTTAGGGTTTAGGGCAGAGCAGTGGTGTTCGGGCAGTAAAGGGGGTCATGCAGGGGTGGTGTTTCAGGGTTTAGGGAAGTGAAGTGGTGTTCGGGCAGTGTAGGGGGTCATGCTGGGGTGTCGTTTTAGGGATTAGGGCAGTGGTGTTCGGGCAGTGTAGGGGGTCTTGCTGGAGGTGTTGTTTCAGGGTTTAGGGCAGTGAAGTGGTGTTCGGGCAGTGTAGGGGGTCGTGCTAGGGCTGGTGTTTCAGGGTTTAGGGCAGCGCAGTGGTGTTCTGGCAGTGTAGGGGGTCGGGCTTGGGCTGGTGTTTCAGGGTTTAGGGCAACGCAGTGGTGTTCGGGCAGTGTAGGGGGTCATGCTGGGGGTGGTGTTTCAGGGTTTAGAGCAGAGCAGTGGTGTTCGGGCAGTGTAGGGGGTTGTGCTGGGTGTGGTGTTTCAGGGTTTAGAGCAGAGCAGTGGTGTTCGGGCAGTGTAGGGGGCCGTGCTGGAGGTGGTGTTTTAGGGTTTAGGGAAGAGCAGTAGTGTTTGGGCAGTGTAGGTGGTCATGCAGGGGGTGGTGTTTCAGTCTTTAGGGCAGGGCAGTGGTGTTCGGGCAGTGTAGGGGTCTTTCTTGGGGTGGTGTTTTAGGATTTAGGGCAGTACATTTTTGTTTGGGCAGTGTAGGGGGTCTTGCTGGGTGTGGTGTTTCAGGGTTTAGGGCAGTGGTGTTCGGTCATTGTAGGGGGTCTTGCTGGGGATGGTGTTTCAGGGTTTAGTGCAGTGCAGTGGTGTTCTGGCAGTGTAGGGTGTTTAGCTAGGGGTGCTGTTTTACGGTTCAGGGCAGTGTAGTGGTGTTCGGGTAGTGTAGGGGGTCGTGCTGGGGGTGGTGTTACAGGGTTTAGGGCAGAGCAGTGGTGTGCCGGCAGTGTAGGGGGTGGTGCTGGGAGTGGTGTTTCAGGGTTTAGGGCAGTGCAGTGATGTTTGGGCAGAGTAGGGGGTCGCGCAGGAGGTGGTGTTTCAGGGTTTTGGGCCCTGCAGTAGTGTTCGGGCAGTGTAGGGGATCTTGCTTTGGGTGGTGTTTCAGGGTTTAGAGCAGTGCAGTGGTGTTCGGGCAGTGTAGGGGTCATGCTGGTGCTGGTGTTTCAGGGTATAAGGCAGTGCAGTGGTATTCGGGCAGTGTAGGGTATTGTGCTGGGCTGGAGTTTCAGGGTTTAGGGCAGTGCAGTGGTGTTAGGGCAGTGTAGGGGGTCGTGCTGGGGCTGGTGTTTCAGGTTTTAGGGCAGTGCAGTGGTGTTTGGGCAGTGTAGGATGTCGTGCTGGGGCTGGTGTTTCAGGGTTTAGGGCAGTGCAGTGGTGTTCTGGCAGTGTAGGGGGACATGCTCGGGCTGGTGTTTCAGGATTTAGGGCAGTGCAGTGGTGTTCGGGCAGTGTAGGGGGTCGTGCTGGGGGTGGTGTTTCAGGGTTTAGGGCAGAGCAGTGGTGTTCGGCCAGTGTAGGGGGTGGTGCTGGGAGTGGTGTTTCAGGGTTTAGGGTGTAGTGATGTTCGGGCAGAGTAGGGGATCTTGCTTTGGGTGGTGTTTCAGGGTTTAGGGCAGCGTAGTGGTGTTCGGGCAGTAAAGGGGGTCATGCAGGGGGTGGTGTTTCAGGGTTTAGGGCAGTGCAGTGGTGTTCGGGCAGTGTAGGGGTCATGCTGGTGCTGGTGTTTCAGGGTATAAGGCAGTGCAGTGGTATTCGGGCAGTGTAGGGTATTGTGCTGGGCTGGAGTTTCAGGGTTTAGGGCAGTGCAGTGGTGTTAGGGCAGTGTAGGGGGTCGTGCTGGGGGTGGTGTTTCAGGGTTTAGGGCAGAGCAGTGGTGTTCGGCCAGTGTAGGGGGTGGTGCTGGGAGTGGTGTTTCAGGGTTTAGGGTGTAGTGATGTTCGGGCAGAGAAGGGGATCTTGCTTTGGGTGGTGTTTCAGGGTTTAGGGCAGCGTAGTGGTGTTTGGGCAGTAAAGGGGGTCATGCAGGGGGTGGTGTTTCAGGGTTTAGGGCAGTGCAGTGGTGTTCGGGCAGTAAAGGGGTCATGCAGGGGGTGGTGTTTCAGGATTTAGGGCAGAGTAGTGGTGTGCGGGCAGTGTAGGGGGTGGTGCTGGGGCTTGTGTTTCAGGGTTTAGGGCAGTGCAGTGATGTTCGGGCAGAGTAGGGGGTCGCGCAGGAGGTGGTGTTTCAGGGTTTTGGGCCATGCAGTACTGTTCGGGCAGTGTAGGGGATCTTGCTTTGGGTGGTGTGTCAGGGTTTAGAGCAGTGCAGTGGTGTTCGGGCAGTGTAGGGGTCATGCTGGTGCTGGTGTTTCAGGGTATAAGGCAGTGCAGTGGTGTTCGGGCAGTGTAGGGTATTGTGCTGGGCTGGAGTTTCAGGGTTTAGGGCAGTGCAGTGGTGTTAGGGCAGTGTAGGGGGTCGTGCTGGGGCTGGTGTTTCAGGGTTTCAGGCAGTGGTGTTCGAGCAGTGTAGGGGGTCTTGCTGGAGGTGTTTTTTCAGGGATTAGGGCAGTGCAGTGGTGTTCGGGCAGTGTAGGGGGTTGTGCTGGGGCTGGTGTTTCAGGGTTTAAGGCAGTGCAGTGGTGTTTGGGCAGTGTAGGGGTCGTGCTGGGGCTGGTGTTCCAGGGTTTAGGACAGAGCAGTGGTGTTCGGACAGTGTAGGGGGTCGTGCTGTAGTGGTGTTTCAGGGTTTAGGGCTGTGAAGTGGTGTTCGGGCAGTGTAGGGGGTCGTGCAGGTGGTAATGTTTTAGTGTTTAGGGCATTGTAGTGGTGTTCGGGCAGTGTAGGGGGTCTTGCTGGGGGTAGTGTTTCAGGGTTTAGGGCAGTGGTGTTTGGGCAGTGTAGGGGGCCTTGCTGGTGGTGGTGTTGTAGGGTTTTGAGCAGCACAGTGGTGCACGGCCTTCTAGGGGGTCTTGCTGGGGCTGGTGTTTCAGGTTTTAGGGCAGTGCAGTGGTGTTCAGGTAGTGTAGGGGGTCGTGCTGGGGGTGGTGTTTTGGGGTTTATGGCAGTGGTGTTCGGGCAGTATAGGGGACTTGCTGGGGGTGGTGTTTCAGGGTTTATTGCAGTGCAGTGGTGTTCTGTCAGTGTAGGATGTTTTCCTTGGGGTGCTATTTTAGGGTTCAGGGCAGTGCAGTGGTGTTCGGGCAGAGTAGGGGGTCTTGCTTTGGTGGTGTTTCAGGATTTAGAGCAGTACAGTGGTGTATGGGCAGTGTAGGGGTCATGCTGGGGCTGGTGTTTCAGGGTTTAAGGCAGTGCAGTGGTGTTCAGGCAGTGTAGGGGGTCGTGCTGGGCTGGAGTTTCAGGGTTTAGGGCAATGCAGTGGTGTTATGGCAGTGTAGGGGGTCGTGCTGGGGCTGGTGTTTCAGGTTTTAGGGCAGTGCAGTGGTGTTCGGACAGAGTAGGGGGTCGTCCTGGGGCTGGTGTTTCAGGGTTTAGGGCAGTGCAGTACTGTTCTGGCAGTGTAGGGGGGCGTGCTTGGGCTGGTGTTTCAGGGTTTAGGGCAGGGCAGTGGTGTTCAGGCACTGTAGCGGGTCGTGCTGGGGGTGGTGTTTTAGGGTTTGGGGCAGAGCAGTGGTGTTCGGGCAGTGTAGGGGTCATGCTGGGGGTGGTGTTTCAGGGTTTAGGGCAGTGCAGTGGTGTTTGGGCAGAGTAGGGGGTCGCGCAGGAGGTGGTGTTTCAGGGTTTAGGGCACTGCAGTGGTGTTCGGGCAGAGTAGGGGATATTGCTTTGGGTGGTGTTTCAGGGTTTAGGGCAGCGCAGTGGTGTTCGGGCAGTGTAGGGGGTCTTGCTGGAGGTGGTGTTTCGGGGTTTAGGGCAGTGGTGTTCGGGCAGCATAGGGGGACGAGCTGGGGCAGGTGTTTCAGGGTTCAGGGCAGAGTAGTGGTGTTCGGGCAGTGTAGGGGGTCGTGCTGGGGCTGGTGTTTCAGGGTTTCAGGCAGTGGTGTTCGAGCAGTGTAGGGGGTCTTGCTGGAGGTGTTTTTTCAGGGATTAGGGCAGTGCAGTGGTGTTCGGGCAGTGTAGGGGGTTTTGCTGGGGCTGGTGTTTCAGGGTTTAAGGCAGTGCAGTGGTGTTTGGGCAGTGTAGGGGTCGTGCTGGGGCTGGTGTTCCAGGGTTTAGGACAGAGCAGTGGTGTTCGGACAGTGTAGGGGGTCGTGCTGTAGTGGTGTTTCAGGGTTTAGGGCTGTGAAGTGGTGTTCGGGCAGTGTAGGGGGTCGTGCAGGTGGTAATGTTTTAGTGTTTAGGGCATTGTAGTGGTGTTCGGGCAGTGTAGGGGGTCTTGCTGGGGGTAGTGTTTCAGGGTTTAGGGCAGTGGTGTTTGGGCAGTGTAGGGGCCCTTGTTGGTGGTGGTGTTGTAGGGTTTTGGGCAGCGCAGTGGTGCACGGCCTTCTAGGGGGTCTTGCTGGGGCTGGTGTTTCAGGTTTTAGGGCAGTGCAGTGGTGTTCAGGTAATGTAGGGGGTCGTGCTGGGGGTGGTGTTTTGGGGTTTATGGCAGTGGTGTTCGGGCAGTATAGGGGACTTGCTGGGGGTGGTGTTTCAGGGTTTATTGCAGTGCAGTGGTGTTCTGTCAGTGTAGGGTGTTTTCCTTGGGGTGCTGTTTTAGGGTTCAGGGCAGTGCAGTGGTGTACAGGCAGAGTAGGGGGTCTTGCTTTGGGTGGTGTTTCAGGATTTAGAGCAGTACAGTGGTGTATGGGCAGTGTAGGGGTCATGCTGGGGCTGGTGTTTCAGGGTTTAAGGCAGTGCAGTGGTGTTCAGGCAGTGTAGGGGGTCGTGCTGGGCTGGAGTTTCAGGGTTTAGGGCAATGCAGTGGTGTTATGGCAGTGTAGGGGGTCGTGCTGGGGCTGGTGTTTCAGGGTTTAGGGCAGTGCAGTAGTGTTCTGGCAGTGTAGGGGGGCGTGCTCGGGCTGGTGTTTCAGGGTTTAGGGCAGGGCAGTGGTGTTCAGGCACTGTAGAGAGTCGTGCTGGGGGTGGTGTTTTAGGGTTTGGGGCAGAGCAGTGGTGTTCGGGCAGTGTAGGGGTCATGCTGGGGGTGGTGTTTCAGGGTTTAGGGCAGTGCAGTGGTGTTTGGGCAGAGTAGGGGGTCGCGCAGGAGGTGGTGTTTCAGGGTTTAGGGCACTGCAGTGGTGTTCGGGCAGAGTAGGGGATATTGCTTTGGGTGGTGTTTCAGGGTTTAGGGCAGCGCAGTGGTGTTCGGGCAGTGTAGGGGGTCTTGCTGGAGGTGGTGTTTCGGGGTTTAGGGCAGTGGTGTTCGGGCAGTATAGGGGGACTAGCTGGGGCAGGTGTTTCAGGGTTCAGGGCAGAGTAGTGGTGTTCGGGCAGTGTAGTGGGTCGTGCTGGGGGTGGTGTAGAGGGTTGTGCTGGGGGTGGTGTTTTAGGGTTAAGAGCAATGCAGTGGTGTTCGGGCAGTGTAGGGGGTCATGCAGGGGGTGGTGTTTCAGGGTTTAGGGCAGTGCAGTTGTGTTCGGGCAGTGTAGGGGGTCATGCTGGGGGTGTCATTTCAGGGTTTAGCGCAGTGCGTTGGTGTTCGGGCAGTGTAGGGGGTCGTGCTGGGGGTGTCGTTTCAGGGTTTAGGGCAGTGGTGTTCGGGCAGTGTAGGGGGTCTTGCTGGATGTGTCGTTTCAGGGTTTAGGGCAGTGGTGTTCGGGCAATGTAGGGGGTCTTGCTGGAGGTGTTGTTTCAGGGTTTAGGGCAGTGAACTGGTGTTCGGGCAGTGTAGCGGGTCATGCTGGGGCTGGTGTTTCAGGGTTTAGGGCAGCGCAGTGGTGTTCGGGCAGTGTAGGGGGTAGGGCTTGCGCTGGTGTTTCAGGGTTTAGGGCAACACAGTGGTGTTCGGGCAGTGTAGGGGGTTGTGCTGGGTGTGGTGTTTCAGGGTTTAGAGCAGAGCAGTGGTGTTCGGGCAGTGTAGGGGGCCGTGCTGGAGGTGGTGTTTCAGTCTTTAGGGCAGGGCAGTGGTGTTCAGGCAGTGTAGAGGGTCTTGCTGGGGGTGGTGTTTCTATTTTTAGGGCAGTGGTGTTCGGGCAGTGTAGGGGTCTTTCTTGGGGTGGTGTTTCAGGATTTAGGGCAGTACAGTTTTGTTTGGGCAGTGTAGGGGGTCTTACTGGGTGTGGTGTTTCAGGGTTTAGGGCAGTGGTGTTCGGGCATTATAGGGGGTCTTGCTGGGGGTGGTGTTTCAGGGTTTAGTGCAGTGCAGTGGTGTTCTGGCAGTGTAGGGTGTTTAGCTAGGGGTGCTGTTTTAGGGTTCAGGGCAGTGCAGTGGTGTTCGGGCAGTGTAGGGGGTCTTGCTTTGGTGGTGTTTCAGGATTTAGAGCAGTACAGTGGTGTATGGGCAGTGTAGGGGTCATGCTGGGGCTGGTGTTTCAGGGTTTAAGGCAGTGCAGTGGTGTTCAGGCAGTGTAGGGGGTCGTGCTGGGCTGGAGTTTCAGGGTTTAGGGCAATGCAGTGGTGTTATGGCAGTGTAGGGGGTCGTGCTGGGGCTGGTGTTTCAGGTTTTAGGGCAGTGCAGTGGTGTTCGGACAGTGTAGGGGGTCGTCCTGGGGCTGGTGTTTCAGGGTTTAGGGCAGTGCAGTACTGTTCTGGCAGTGTAGGGGGGCGTGCTTGGGCTGGTGTTTCAGGGTTTAGGGCAGGGCAGTGGTGTTCAGGCACTGTAGAGGGTCGTGCTGGGGGTGGTGTTTTAGGGTTTGGGGCAGAGCAGTGGTGTTTGGGCAGTGTAGGGGTCATGCTGGGGGTGGTGTTTCAGGGTTTAGGGCAGTGCAGTGGTGTTTGGGCAGAGTAGGGGGTCGCGCAGGAGGTGGTGTTTCAGGGTTTAGGGCACTGCAGTGGTGTTCGGGCAGAGTAGGGGATATTGCTTTGGGTGGTGTTTCAGGGTTTAGGGCAGCGCAGTGGTGTTCGGGCAGTGTAGGGGGTCTTGCTGGAGGTGGTGTTTCGGGGTTTAGGGCAGTGGTGTTCGGGCAGCATAGGGGGACTAGCTGGGGCAGGTGTTTAAGGGTTCAGGGCAGAGTAGTGGTGTTCGGGAAGTGTAGGGGGTCGTGCTGGGGCTGGTGTTTCAGGGTTTCAGGCAGTGGTGTTCGAGCAGTGTAGGGGGTCTTGCTGGAGGTGTTTTTTCAGGGATTAGGGCAGTGCAGTGGTGTTCGGGCAGTGTAGGGGGTTTTGCTGGGGCTGGTGTTTCAGGGTTTAAGGCAGTGCAGTGGTGTTTGGGCAGTGTAGGGGTCGTGCTGGGGCTGGTGTTCCAGGGTTTAGGACAGAGCAGTGGTGTTCGGGCAGTGTAGGGGGTCGTGCAGGTGGTAATGTTTTAGTGTTTAGGGCATTGTAGTGGTGTTCGGGCAGTGTAGGGGGTCTTGCTGGGGGTAGTGTTTCAGGGTTTAGGGCAGTGGTGTTTGGGCAGTGTAGGGGCCCTTGTTGGTGGTGGTGTTGTAGGGTTTTGGGCAGCGCAGTGGTGCACGGCCTTCTAGGGGGTCTTGCTGGGGCTGGTGTTTCAGGTTTTAGGGCAGTGCAGTGGTGTTCAGGTAGTGTAGGGGGTCGTGCTGGGGGTGGTGTTTTGGGGTTTATGGCAGTGGTGTTCGGGCAGTATAGGGGACTTGCTGGGGGTGGTGTTTCAGGGTTTATTGCAGTGCAGTGGTGTTCTGTCAGTGTAGGATGTTTTCCTTGGGGTGCTATTTTAGGGTTCAGGGCAGTGCAGTGGTGTTCGGGCAGAGTAGGGGGTCTTGCTTTGGTGGTGTTTCAGGATTTAGAGCAGTACAGTGGTGTATGGGCAGTGTAGGGGTCATGCTGGGGCTGGTGTTTCAGGGTTTAAGGCAGTGCAGTGGTGTTCAGGCAGTGTAGGGGGTCGTGCTGGGCTGGAGTTTCAGGGTTTAGGGCAATGCAGTGGTGTTATGGCAGTGTAGGGGGTCGTGCTGGGGCTGGTGTTTCAGGTTTTAGGGCAGTGCAGTGGTGTTCGGACAGTGTAGGGGGTCGTCCTGGGGCTGGTGTTTCAGGGTTTAGGGCAGTGCAGTACTGTTCTGGCAGTGTAGGGGGGCGTGCTTGGGCTGGTGTTTCAGGGTTTAGGGCAGGGCAGTGGTGTTCAGGCACTGTAGCGGGTCGTGCTGGGGGTGGTGTTTTAGGGTTTGGGGCAGAGCAGTGGTGTTCGGGCAGTGTAGGGGTCATGCTGGGGGTGGTGTTTCAGGGTTTAGGGCAGTGCAGTGGTGTTTGGGCAGAGTAGGGGGTCGCGCAGGAGGTGGTGTTTCAGGGTTTAGGGCACTGCAGTGGTGTTCGGGCAGAGTAGGGGATATTGCTTTGGGTGGTGTTTCAGGGTTTAGGGCAGCGCAGTGGTGTTCGGGCAGTGTAGGGGGTCTTGCTGGAGGTGGTGTTTTGGGGTTTAGGGCAGTGGTGTTCGGGCAGCATAGGGGGACGAGCTGGGGCAGGTGTTTCAGGGTTCAGGGCAGAGTAGTGGTGTTCGGGCAGTGTAGGGGGTCGTGCTGGGGCTGGTGTTTCAGGGTTTCAGGCAGTGGTGTTCGAGCAGTGTAGGGGGTCTTGCTGGAGGTGTTTTTTCAGGGATTAGGGCAGTGCAGTGGTGTTCGGGCAGTGTAGGGGGTTTTGCTGGGGCTGGTGTTTCAGGGTTTAAGGCAGTGCAGTGGTGTTTGGGCAGTGTAGGGGTCGTGCTGGGGCTGGTGTTCCAGGGTTTAGGACAGAGCAGTGGTGTTCGGACAGTGTAGGGGGTCGTGCTGTAGTGGTGTTTCAGGGTTTAGGGCTGTGAAGTGGTGTTCGGGCAGTGTAGGGGGTCGTGCAGGTGGTAATGTTTTAGTGTTTAGGGCATTGTAGTGGTGTTCGGGCAGTGTAGGGGGTCTTGCTGGGGGTAGTGTTTCAGGGTTTAGGGCAGTGGTGTTTGGGCAGTGTAGGGGCCCTTGTTGGTGGTGGTGTTGTAGGGTTTTGGGCAGCGCAGTGGTGCACGGCCTTCTAGGGGGTCTTGCTGGGGCTGGTGTTTCAGGTTTTAGGGCAGTGCAGTGGTGTTCAGGTAATGTAGGGGGTCGTGCTGGGGGTGGTGTTTTGGGGTTTATGGCAGTGGTGTTCGGGCAGTATAGGGGACTTGCTGGGGGTGGTGTTTCAGGGTTTATTGCAGTGCAGTGGTGTTCTGTCAGTGTAGGGTGTTTTCCTTGGGGTGCTGTTTTAGGGTTCAGGGCAGTGCAGTGGTGTACAGGCAGAGTAGGGGGTCTTGCTTTGGGTGGTGTTTCAGGATTTAGAGCAGTACAGTGGTGTATGGGCAGTGTAGGGGTCATGCTGGGGCTGGTGTTTCAGGGTTTAAGGCAGTGCAGTGGTGTTCAGGCAGTGTAGGGGGTCGTGCTGGGCTGGAGTTTCAGGGTTTAGGGCAATGCAGTGGTGTTATGGCAGTGTAGGGGGTCGTGCTGGGGCTGGTGTTTCAGGGTTTAGGGCAGTGCAGTAGTGTTCTGGCAGTGTAGGGGGGCGTGCTCGGGCTGGTGTTTCAGGGTTTAGGGCAGGGCAGTGGTGTTCAGGCACTGTAGAGAGTCGTGCTGGGGGTGGTGTTTTAGGGTTTGGGGCAGAGCAGTGGTGTTCGGGCAGTGTAGGGGTCATGCTGGGGGTGGTGTTTCAGGGTTTAGGGCAGTGCAGTGGTGTTTGGGCAGAGTAGGGGGTCGCGCAGGAGGTGGTGTTTCAGGGTTTAGGGCACTGCAGTGGTGTTCGGGCAGAGTAGGGGATATTGCTTTGGGTGGTGTTTCAGGGTTTAGGGCAGCGCAGTGGTGTTCGGGCAGTGTATGGGGTCTTGCTGGAGGTGGTGTTTCGGGGTTTAGGGCAGTGGTGTTCGGGCAGTATAGGGGGACTAGCTGGGGCAGGTGTTTCAGGGTTCAGGGCAGAGTAGTGGTGTTCGGGCAGTGTAGTGGGTCGTGCTGGGGGTGGTGTAGAGGGTTGTGCTGGGGGTGGTGTTTTAGGGTTAAGAGCAATGCAGTGGTGTTCGGGCAGTGTAGGGGGTCATGCAGGGGGTGGTGTTTCAGGGTTTAGGGCAGTGCAGTTGTGTTCGGGCAGTGTAGGGGGTCATGCTGGGGGTGTCATTTCAGGGTTTAGCGCAGTGCGTTGGTGTTCGGGCAGTGTAGGGGGTCGTGCTGGGGGTGTCGTTTCAGGGTTTAGGGCAGTGGTGTTCGGGCAGTGTAGGGGGTCTTGCTGGATGTGTCGTTTCAGGGTTTAGGGCAGTGGTGTTCGGGCAATGTAGGGGGTCTTGCTGGAGGTGTTGTTTCAGGGTTTAGGGCAGTGAACTGGTGTTCGGGCAGTGTAGCGGGTCATGCTGGGGCTGGTGTTTCAGGGTTTAGGGCAGCGCAGTGGTGTTCG
>NW_028187474.1:0-14000 GCF_964204655.1 Triturus cristatus
TGTTGTCAGCTATATGCTGGCATTCCGCAGCCAGATGGCCAAGCTGTGGAAGGAGGCCTCAGCCAATTTGGAGGCCAGTCAAGCCGTCATGAAGGAGTGGTATGACCGCAACGCTCGGATGATGGAGTTGGATGCTGGACAGAAGGTGTGGGTCATGGAGCCTGGGGAGCTTAGCGCCCTCCAGGACCGGTGGACTGGTCCGTTCGAGATTGTGGAGCGACGAGGCCAGAACACCTATATAGTAGACTTGAAGACCCCCCGGCAGCCCCATCGGGTGTTCCACGCCAACCGCCTGAAGCCGCACCATGAGAGATCGGAGATGACCCTCCTTATGGTGACGGATGGGAGCGAGGAGGAAGAGAGCGAGCCTCTTCCTGACCTTCTGGCGGCTCAAGAGAAGGATGGTTCGGTAGAGGGAGTGGTCCTCTCCCCATCCTTGACCCCGGAACAACGGAGGGACTGCCGCCAGGTACTGGAGCAGTATGCCTCATTGTTCTCCCTCACGCCTGGACTCACGCAACTGTGTACCCATGATGTGGACACAGGGGACAGCCCACCGGTTAAAGCCAAGTCTTATCGGCTGTCCGACAAAGTGAAGAATAGTATCCAGGGTGAGGTGACCAAGATGCTGGAGCTAGGAGTTATTGAGCCCTCCAGCAGCCCTTGGGCAAGTCCGGTAGTGTTGGTGCCGAAAGCGGCCCCACCGGGCACCACACCAGAACTTCGGTTCTGTGTGGATTATCGGGGTTTGAATTCCGTCACCAAGACGGACGCTCATCCGATCCCTCGGGCGGATGAGCTGATTGACCGGCTGGGAGCAGCCCGGTACCTTAGTACCATTGACTTGACGTCAGGGTACTGGCAGATTGCCATGGCAGACGGAGCACGGGAGAAAACGGCGTTCTCCACCCCCGAGGGCCACTTTCAATTTAAAGTGATGCCCTTTGGGCTCAAGAATGCTCCGGCCACGTTCCAGCGGTTGGTGAACCAGGTGCTATCTGGCATGAAGTCTTTCTCAGCGGCCTACCTGGATGACATAGCTGTCTTCAGTAGCGGCTGGGAGGACCATCTGCAGCATCTCCAGGAGGTGCTGCGGGCTCTGCAACGGGCTGGTCTAACCATCAAGGCCAGCAAGTGCCAGATTGGACAGGGATCTGTCGTTTACCTGGGACACCTGGTGGGCGGGGGTAAGGTGCAGCCCCTCCAGGCCAAGATTGAAGCCATATTGGCCTGGGAGCCCCCCAAGACTCAGATTGAGGTCCGGGCTTTTCTCGGCCTCACTGGATATTACCGCCGGTTTGTCAGGGGGTATGGAACCATCGTTGCCCCCCTGACTGAATTGACATCTAAAAAGCAACCACGGAAAGTCAACTGGACAGCTGCTTGCCAGGAGGCATTTGACACCTTGAAGCATGCGATGTGCACCGCCCCGGTGCTTAGGACTCCTGATTACACCAAGGAATTCATCGTGCAGACAGACGCCTCTGAGCATGGCATAGGCGCTGTGCTCTCGCAACTGAACCAGGATGGCCAAGACCAACCGGTGGCCTTTATATCTAGAAGGCTCCTTCCCAGGGAACAACGGTGGAGCACCATTGAACGTGAAGCCTTTGCGGTGGTCTGGGCTCTGAAAAAGTTGAGACCATATCTCTTTGGTTCTCACTTCCTCATACAGACCGACCACCGCCCCCTTCGCTGGCTCATGCAAATGAGAGGCGAGAACCCAAAGTTACTAAGGTGGTCCATTTCCCTACAGGGGATGGACTTTCGGGTGGAACATCGGCCCGGGGTTGACCACGCCAACGCGGACGGTCTCTCCCGGTTTTTCCGCCTTAGCGAGGAGAGCTCCCTAGAGGTTGGGTAGGTCTCCCCACTTTCGGCTGGGGGGGACGCTTGTTAGACCTGTCCGCCCTAGGGTGATCTTTCCTGGGGTTTTTTTTTTCGCCCTTGCCTCATTTTTTCCACCCTCTTTTTGGTTGGCTCTAGGTCTCCGGGCACCTTACCATTGCTAGTCAATGCTAAGGTGCAGGTGCTCTCTACCATCAAGATGGCTGCCACAGACCCCTGCTACTGCGGAGCGGTCTTTCATGTAGCGCCCTAGTTGTCAGGAGCTGTCTAGAACCCTTAGGTATTGTGACATCACTAGCCTGGGTCCCCTGACCATCCCTAGAATGTAGAAGGCCCTGGAACCTTCCGGAATAGAGAGAGGTCACCTGACCTGGGGGTATAAATAGAAAGGGCGGGAAACTTTCTAGTCAGTTGTTGAGGTACCACTGACCTGGGGGGGACCCTGTGCTGGAGTTTAGGCGGAAGGGGGAGGGGGCACCTATACCACTAGGGGTGACTAGGTCTAGGCCTTGCCCGCTAAGCTGCGTGAGGATTCCTGACCAAACCCACTGACCTGGCCCAGTGTGAGGGAATCCCCTAGGGACCATCAGGAGAGGCCTAACTGGCAGCAGCCTCCAACTCGAACCCCCATCCCCCGAACTGTCTAACTAACCCCTTGTCAGGAGGAAGGGCCGCGTACCATCAGCGCCACAAGGGATCACCATCTGAGGGAAGAACTGCTAAAGACTCAGTCGAGTATCCTCCCCAGAGCCCCCACTGGTTCTGTCAGCACTAATCTGGTAGTGCGCTATCCTGGCCCTGAAGCGCTGTGGTGGCGAAGCGCTATCTAATCCCAAAATCACCGTCGCTATCCTGGCCCTGAAGCGCTGTGGTGGCGAAGCGCTATTTGACACCAAACTCACCGCCGCTGCCCGAGTCCTGAAGCGCTGTAGTGGCGAAGCGCTATTTGATCCTAAACTCACCGCCGCTGCCCGAGTCCTGAAGCGCTGTGGTAGGCGAAGCGCTAGATGACACCGAAATCACCGCCGCTGCCTGGGGTGGTTGCCGCTGCAAGCGTCGGGGCCCGGCCGACCCTTTCGTGACCCTGCGCAGCAGCTGAGGAGATCCAACGTTGCGGAGACACCGGCGGCTTCTGCCGATCCCAAGAGGCTCTCCCACATCACGTGACGAGGTGACGGCCGTGTTTTAGGCCTCGCCCCCGCCCTCGACCAGCCTCCAGAGAACTCCGTCATCGCCTCAAGCCAGCGACGCTGCTCCCAGCAGGAGTGGGCGCGTCTTTCCCGGAGTCGACGGCCTGGAGAGACCAGCGCAAGGGCCCCGTAGGGCTGAAGACTGCAGGTAACTTTCCCGGGGGAGGGGCGCGGAGACCCGAGGAAAGCAAGGGGGGCTGCCCAGTAGTATTCACCCTTCAGGAAGGCAGCCCCGCATCCGCTCCTCCCCGGGAGAGACTAGGACTGGGTCTTGTGAGCCTGGTGGGTCCTTGGGAGGCTCGGGACATTAAAGACGATATCGTAGCATGAGCGTGTGAGGCGGAAGAAAGCCACGTGGCCAGCGCCAAAGCCCCCGTTAATGTACCCCTTTTGATTGTGGTGACTGGAAGTCCTACTCGCTTACTCCCACTACCAGGGGTAAAGTTCCCAAGCTACCGTGACACCGTTAGAGCGGGTGGGAGTACTGGTAGTTTGATGGGGATATGCCTTTACAATGCTTTTGTTATACAGTCATTGATGAGTATAGGCTTTTACCCTGCTTATGTCATACAGTCATTGATGAGTAGAGGCTTTTACCATGCTTATGTCATACAGTCATTGATGAGTATATGCTATTATACTGCTGATGTCATACAGTCGTTGATGAGTATATGCTATTATACTGCTGATGTCATACAGTCATTGATGAGGATATGCTATTATACTACTATGTCATACAGTCATTGATGAGTATAAGCTATTATACTGTGTAAGTCATACAGTCGTTGATGAATTTACGCTAAATACTGCAAAGATTATTCAGTTGTTAATGAATACATACTAATGCACTGCATATGTTATTCCCAGTTATTAATGAACACGACATAAAAAGTCCTGTTTTTAAACACAAGTGGTGTGGCGTCGTATTATTGTGTGCGTTACTCTGCTAAGTTGGATGCGTGTGCTGCACGGCTACTTTATACAGAATGCCTTTGGGAGCCTTCCTGCCACGAGCCAGGCTACCCTTGTGAATTGGCAACCCCAATTCCAACATCGCCCTTCCCCTTTCCATTCCTCTCATCCTCTCCCTTCCTCGCTCCCTTCCCCTCCCCACTCCCCTCCCCTATCCCTCAGCCTCTCCCTTCCCCTCACCCTCACTCTCTCCCTTTCCCTCACCCTCTTTCCCTCACCCTCTCTTTCCTTACCCTCACCCCTACTCCTTCCCCCTTCCCCTATCCCTTCCTCGATCCCTTCCCCCTCCCCTCCCCTCCCCTCTTCCTCTCCCTTGTTCTCTTCCTTTCCCCTCACCCTCACTCTCCCTCACCCTCTCACTTTCCCTCACACTCTTCCCTTTTCTCACTCTCCCTCTCCCTCTTCCCCTTCCCCTCTCCCTCTTCGCTCTTCCCTCTTCCTCTTACCTCTCCCTGACACTTTCCCTTTCCCTCTCCCTGCCTTTCCCATCACCCTTTCCCCTCTCCCTCCGCATCTCCCTTTTCCTCTCTCTCCCCCTCGCCCTTCCCCACCTCCCTCTCCCTTTCCCTCGCTCTCTCACTTTCCCTTACCCATTCCCCTTTCCCTCCACCTTTCCCTTTCCCACCCCTTCTCCCTTTCCTCCTGCCTCGCCATCTCCCCTTCCCCTCACCGTCTCCTCCTTCCCCTCTCCCATCCCCTCTCTCAACCTTGTCCTCTCCCTTCCCCTCTCTCTCCCTTCCCCCTCCCACTCCCTTTCACTCACCGTCTCTTTGTCTCTCCCTCACCTCTCCCTCCCCCTTTCACTTTCCCATCCTCCTCCCCCTTACGCTCTCCCTTTCCCCTTCCACTCTCAAATATATGATCTTATATGGCATGCCTTCACAGCACATGCCATTACAATGCTAAGTCATACCTGGTAAAGGCAGATGCTTGAAATGGTTAAGGTAACTAATGAACTATATATATATATATACTCCCTAAAACCCCCAAATTACCCTTGGCACTACAAAACCCAACCTGAACCCCAAAAATACTCTTAGCACCCCAAAACCCAACATACCCTGCACCTTAAAATTACCCTTAGCACTCAAAACCCAAACCCACGCTAAACCCTAAAATTACCATTGCTACCCCAAAACACATACCCACACTAAAACTTAAAAGTACAATTTGGCCCCCTAAACCCCAAACCCACCCTGAACCCCAAAATTACCCTTAGCACCCCAAAACCCAAACCCACCCTCAACCCTAAATTTACCCTTAGCACCCCAAAACGCAAACCCCCCCTGAACCCTAAAAGTACTCCTATACCCCAAACCCACCTGAACCATAAAATTAACATGGGCACCCCAAAACCCTGAAGCCTAAAATGAAGCTAGGCACCCCAAAACCCATACCCACACTGAACCCTAAAATTAATCTTTGCAACCCAAAACCCACACCCACCCTGAATGCTAAAATTACCCCAAAACCCAACCCCAACCTGAACTCTAAAATTACCCTGGACACCCTTAATCCCGAACCCATCCTTAGCACCCCAAAACCCAAACCTACAGTGAACCCTAAAATTATCCCGGGCACCCCAAAACCCAAACACACCCTGAACCCTAAAATTATCTATAGCACCCCAAAACCCAAACCCACTCTGAACCCTAAAATTACTCTTAGCACCCCAAAACCCCACACCCACTCTGAACCCTAAAATTACCATTGGCACCCCAAAACCCAGACCAACCATGAACCCTAAAATTACCCTGCGCCCCCCAAAACACATACCCACCCTAAAACTTAAAATTACTATTGGTATCCCAAAACCCAACCCCAACCTGAACCCCAAAATAACCCTTAGCACGCCAAAACCCAAACCCTCCCTGAACCGTAAAATTAACCCTAGCACCTCAAAACCAACACCTACTCTGAACCCTAAATTTACCCAGAGCATCCCGAAACCTAAACCCACCCTGAACCCTAAACTTACCCCTATACCCCAAAGCCCAAACCAGGCCTGAACCCTAAAATTACCCTGGTCACCCCAAAGACCAAACCCATCCTGAACCCTAAAAACACCCTTGCTATCCCAAAACACATACCCACCCTCAAACTTAAAATTACCCTTGGCACCACAAAACCTAAAGCCATCCTGAACCCTAAAATTACCCTGGGCACCACAAAACCAAAACCCAGCCAGAACCCTAAAATTACCCTGGGCACCCCAAAATCCAAGCATATCCTGAACCCTAAAATTACCCTTAGCACCCCAAAACCCAAACCCACCCTGAACCCTAAAATAATCCATCGCACCCCAATACCCATATCAACCCTGAATCCTAAGATTACTCGTTGGATTCCAAAACCCATACCCACCCTGAACCCTAAAAGTACACTGGGCACCCAAAAGCCAAACCCACACAGAACCCTAAAATTACCCTTAGCACCCCAAAACCCAAACCCACACAGAACCCAAAAATGACCCTGGGCACCCCAAAACCCAAACCCACACTGAACCCTAAAAATGACCTTCCTACTCCAAAACACATACCCACCCTAAAACTTATAATTACCATTTGGCACTACAAAACCCAAACCCACCCTGAAGCCCATAATTACCCATAGCACCCCAAAACCCAAACCCACCCTGGACACTGAGGGCCTCATGTAGGTAAATAAATTTTACCGGTTCTTAAATACCGAGCCGGACCGAATCGGTAAATTAGAATCGGAAAGTTATATGTAGGTAAAAATTCGGTAACAGTTACCGATTCGGTAACATTCGGTAATCACGAATCGGAATTCACCGAATCGGTAAATACCGAGGTGGTATTTACCGAATCGGAAAATACCGAGGTGGTATTTACCGAATCGGAAAATACCGAATCGGTATGTACGGATTCGGTAAATAAAATCACATGACTTGATGAAACAGCTAATCCTGTGCAACGACAGCCCACCCAACCAGGAAGTGCCCACACCCAGGCAGGTGTACATAATTAGCCGAAGTGGCCACACCCAGGCAGGTGTACATAATTAGCCGACCCTGGAGAGGCTTGGAGTGCAGAGGAGAGGCAGGGAGCCGTTGCATGTGCGAGCGGGTAAACGAACAGCATGTCCAGCCAGAGAACACAGAGAGACGGAGGGGAAAGGAGGAGGAAGCTGAAATTTAGCCCCAAGGAACTCCAGGTGCTGGTGGAGGAGGTGGTGAAGCAGCACCAGAAGCTGTTTGGAAGGCAATCCCTGCAAGTGCCTGAGGCTGAAAAGCGCAACATATGGCTGGCCATCCAGGCGCAGGTCAATGCTGTGGGAGTGACCCACAGGGACATTGAGGTCCTCAAAAAGCGCTGGTATGACCTGAGGATTGTAACCAAGAGGAAGATGGGCGACATCCAGAAGGAGGCCAGCCAGACCGGAGGTGGAACCAACAGGGCACCTGCCCTCACCGAACTGGAGGAGCTGGTGGCGGCCACAATCGAGCAGGAGAGCGTCGTGGGTCTTGGGGACGCCGACAGCTCTGCCAGAGCCGCAACACACCAAGGTAAGACGAAAGCACAGCAATGTAGCCCCCCCTACCCCTATCCCACATCCCCCATTGTGAAACGAGAATCACACTGCAGTCCACACGTGTCAGTGCAGACAGGCAATGCATTCCGGGAGATGTAGTCAGGGCAACACTAACCATGACGTAAATGTTACAGGGCAACAAGGCATGTCACGCACTCGAGGCACAAGGAGACAGAGGACATATTGGAATGTGAAATGATTTATTGTGACGCTTGCAATGCAGCCCTTCGGGGACACTGAGCCAATGTTGTATTTCTGTCCACAGATGTGACATCATGCAGGACAGGGCATGCTGCAGGAGAGACGGCACACCGGCCACAAATATCACCTCTAGCCAGCACAAGTTCAGACCAGGGAGCAGGCCCACTGGCAGCCGCACCACCAACACAGCCAGCCTCGCCGCACCCAGAGCCAGCATCACCTCACCGAGAGCCAGCATCACCACAACCAGAGCCAGCATCGCCACTCATGTTCGAATCACCGGCCACATCTCCGCTTGCAGGTGTGAGAATGAGGAGGCGTCCAGCAGCCAGGCTACGAGCCTTAGACACCTCGTCAGACGACAGCATGGGCCGCTATGTACGTCATTGCAAGGCGCCTACGTCTACAGGCAGCAGGACTGAGGGTGTGGCGACGGGAGGAACAAATCTACAGACAGCGCATCACACTATTCCAGCTGACTGATGCAGAGATACATGAGAGGTACAGGCTAGACCCCGAAACCATCATGGACTTAATCAGGGACCTACACCCACGCCTGGACCAGCCAATAAGAAGGGCGCACGCCATACCCCCACATGTGCAGGTGCTCTGCAGCCTACATCTGCTGGCATCCGGCAGTTATCAGGTGGTGATAGCTGCGGTGGGTGGGGTATCCCAGAGTTGCCTGTCACGTTTCTTCAGGAAGTTTCTGGATGCCATGATGCAGAGAATGCACCACTACATCAGCTTCCCCAACACACAGGCTGCACTGCAGAAAACAAAAACAGACTTTTATCACATGGCACAGTTCCCCCATGTCATCGGCTGTATTGATGGTACACACATCCCAATCTGTCCACCAGCTGATACAGAGCACATCTACAGGAACAGGAAGTCCACCCACTCCATCAATGTGCAGGTGATCTGTGATGCAGGGAACATCATCACAGATATTGTTGCAAAGTTTCCTGGGAGCACCCACGACTCTTACATCTTCCAGAATAGTGGGACATACACACGACTGAGTGCCGGAGAATTTGGAGAGGGATACCTGCTAGGTAAGTAACAGTGACGCCCCTTGAAACCTGCAAATCATAGTGTCATGAGGCATGTTACTGATGGTTCCCTTTCACTCATCCAGGCGACAGTGCATATGCATGCCGGTCATTCATCCTCACTCCCTACCTACACCCAGCAACCCAGAGTGAGAGACGATACAACGTGGCACACAAAACAACACGCAATGTGGTGGAGCGCACGTTTGGACTACTGAAGAGCAGGTTCCGCTGCCTGCACAAGAGCGGAGGCGCACGCCAGTACAAACCCATCACCTGCTGCAAGATTATTGCCACTTGTGCAATGCTGCACAACCTTGCCACGAAAAAAGGGACAGATGTGGAACTAACATATCATGAGAACAACGAGGATGAGTCAGGCCAGCCAGAGGGCAACGCAGCTAGAGTGCCAACTGCAATCGATGGGAGAGAGAGACGGGCAGAGATCACAGCCAACTATTTCTGAGTAAGTAAGGGGACACAGCGAGTTGTGAGAAGTCATGACGTAGTTTTAATGTGGCACCACGCCATGAACACATGAACAGGCCAATCTGGCAATATACCATCTATACAAGTAGTATGTCCAGGGTTACGTCACCCAATGGGAAGTGGCAAAGCAGGGCAACATCAATGTTTGCACATACGCGCTGCAGTGGTGGGTTGCACGGCCTGTGCATCCTCACTAGAGCCAACCCCAAGCCGCCTGCTGCTCCTGCGTGCTTCTGGGACGGGGGGTGTGATGCTGCTGCTGGTGTCGATGCTCTCCGCAGCATCCCCTGCAGCAGTTGTCGACGCCTGACTAGGCAATAGCACCCCTAGTGCACTTGTCACCTGCACCATCCCCCGAGACAGGTCGCTGCAGCACTGTGTGAGGCCCTCCTGCATCGTCACAGAGCGCCGGCACAGTAGAGAAGTCGCAGTTGCCAGACGGTTGAGTGCCCTGCTGGTGGTGTCCCTTCTCTGGCGTTCCCGGCGCCGTGCTTCGATGTCAGCATCTAGTTTGCTGCACAACTGCTGGATAGACTGGGACATGTCCCGAATGCCCGCAGCCATGCCGCTAATGTTAGTGTCCATGTTGACTAATGTTGTCGTCATCACCCGCATGTGCCTCTGGACTGACATGACTGCCTTTGATTGCAGGCGCTGTTGCTTTAACATTTGGCCCTCGAGCCCCAAGAAGACACCATGGCCGTCAGTGGGTGCTGGTGGACTCTGGACACGCGACCTGCGGCGCCCTCTTGCTTCCGTCTGTGCTGCCTGTGAGGTGTGGGGCACAGTGGCATGGCTCCCTTCCTGGGGCCCGGTGCGGTCTTCTGGTCCCATGCTGTCGTCTGACGAGGTGTCTAAGGCTCGTAGCCTGGCTGCTGGACGCCTCCTCATTCTCACGCCTGCAAGCGGGGATGTGGCTGGTGATTCGAACATGAGTGGCGATGCTGGCTCTGGTGGTGGTGATGCTGGCTCTGGGTGAGGTGATGCTGGCTCTGTGTGCGGCGAGGCTGGCTGTGTAGGTGGTGCGGCTGCCAGTGGGCCTGCTCCCTGGTCTGAACATGTGCTGGCTTGCGGCGATATATGTGGCCGGTGTGCCGTCTCTCCTGCAGCATGCCCTGTCCTGCATGGTGTCACATCTGTGGACAGAAATACAACATTGGCTCAGTGTCCCCGAAGGGCTGCATTGCATGCGTCACAATAAATCATTTCACATTCCAATATGTCCCCTGTCTCCTTGTGCCTCGAGTGCGTGACATGCCTTGTTGCCCTGTAACATTTACGTCATGGTTAGTGTTGCCCTGACTACATCTCCCGGAATGCATTGCCTGTCTGCACTGACACGTGTGGACTGCAGTGTGATTCTCGATTCACAATTGGGGGATGTGGGATAGGGGTTGGGGGGGCTACATTGCTGTGCTTTCGTCTTACCTTGGTGTGTTGCGGCTCTGGCAGAGCTGTCGGCGTCCCCAAGTCCCACGACGCTCTCTTGCTCGATTGTGGCCGCCACCAGCTCCTCCAGTTCGGTGAGGGCAGGTGCCCTGTTGGTTCCACCTCCGGTCTGGCTGGCCTCCTTCTGGATGTCGCCCATCTTCCTCTTGGTTACAATCCGGAGGTCATACCAGCGCTTTTTGAGTACCCCAATGTCCCTGTGGGTCACTCCCACAGCATTGACCTGCGCCTGAATGGCCAGCCATATGTTGCGCTTTTCCACCTCAGGCACTTGCAGGGATTGCCTTCCGAACAGCTTGTGGTGCTGCTTCACCACCTCCTCCACCAGCACCTGGAGTTCCTTGGGGCTAAATTTCAGCTTCCTCCTCCTTTCCCCTCCGTCTTTCTGTGTTCTCTGGCTGGACATGCTGTTCGTTTACCCGCTCGCACATGCAACGGCTCCTTGCCTCTCCTCTGCACTCCAAGCCTCTCCAGGGTCGGCTGATTATGTACACCTGCCTGGGTGTGGCCACTTCGGCTAATTTTGTACACCTGCCTGGGTGTGGCCTGTTCCTTGTTGGGTGGGCTGTCGTTGCACTTGATTAGCTGTTTCGTCAAGTCATGTGATTTTCTTTACCGAATCCGTACATGCCGATTCGGTATTTTCCGAGTCGGTATATACCACCTCGGTATTTTCCGAGTCGGTATATACCACCTCGGTATTTACCGATTCGGTCATTTCCGATTCTTAATTACCGAATGTTACCGATTCGGTAACTGTTACCGAATTTTTACCTACATGTAACTTACCGATTCTTATTTACCGATTCGGTACGGCTCGGTATTTTAGAACCGGTAAAATTTATTTACCTACATGAGGCCCCATATTTACCGATTCGTTAAGTATGTATTCGGTAAATCTGATTCGGTATTTTAGAATTCGGTAAATATGATTCGGTATTTACCGCCTCATATTTACCGAATAGTGGTTTTTGGACTCCTACATCTCACTTGTCTGAATACCGGTCGGTAACGGCATATTTACCGAAAATCGGCCATTACCAACCGGTATTTGGCTACCTACATGAGGCCCTAAATGTACTCTAGGCACCCTAAAACCCAAACACACCCTGAACCCTAAAATTACCCTGAGCACCCCAAAACCCAAACCAACCCTGAAACCTAAAATTACCCCAATACCCCAAACCCAAACTCACCCTGAACCCTAAAACTACCCTGGGGACACCAACACCCATTACATCCCTGAACCCTAAAAGTACTCTGCACCCTGAAACCCATACCCACCCTGACCCCTAAAATTACCCTTGGCACTTTAAAACCCATACCCACCCTAACCCTAAAATTACTCTTAGCACCCCAAAACCCAAACCCAAGCTGAACCCTAAAATTACCCTTAGCACCCCAAAACCCAAACCCACCCTGAACCTTAAAATTGCCATTGGCACCCCAAAACCCAAACCCACTCTAGACCCTAAAATTACCCCTACACCCCAAAACCCAAACCTCACTGAACCCTAAAATTACCCTGGGCACCACAAAACCAAAACCCACTCTGAACCCTAAAATAACCCTTAGCACCCCACAACCCCAAAACACACTGAAACTTAAAATTACCTGGGGCACCCCAACACCCATACTCACCCTGGGCCCTAGAATGACCCTGGGTATGCCAAAACCCATAGCCACCCTGAACCCTAAATCACACTTTGCACCCCAAAACCCATACCCACCCTGAACCTTAAAATTACCCTGGGTACCCCAAAACCCAAACCCACCCCATACCCTAAAAATACCTTTAGCACCCCAAAACCCAAACACACTACAAAACCAAAACCCACCCTAAAACCAAAAATTACCCCTACTCCCCAAGACCCAAACCCACCCTGAACCCTATAATTACCCTATGTACCCCAAAACCTAAACCCACCCTTAACACTAAAATTACCCTTCATACAGCGAAACCTAAACCCACCCTGAACGCTAAAATTGCCCTCAGGCACCCCAAAACCCAAACCCACCCTGAACCCTAAAAATATCCTTATCACCCCAATCCCAAACCCACTCCGAACCCTAAATTACCCTTGCCACCCCAAAATCCAAACCCACCCTGAACCCTAAAATTACTCTTAGCACCCCAAAACCCAAACCCACCCTCAACCCTAAATTTACCCTTAGCACCCCAAAACGCAAACCCCCCCTGAACCCTAAAAGTACTCCTATACCCCAAACCCACCTGAACCATAAAATTAACATGGGCACCCCAAAACCCTGAAGCCTAAAATGAAGCTAGGCACCCCAAAACCCATACCCACACTGAACCCTAAAATTAATCTTTGCAACCCAAAACCCACACCCACCCTGAATGCTAAAATTACCCCAAAACCCAACCCCAACCTGAACTCTAAAATTACCCTGGACACCCTTAATCCCGAACCCACCCTGAACCCTAAAATTTTCCTTAGCACCCCAAAACCCAAACCTACAGTGAACCCTAAAATTATCCCGGGCACCCCAAAACCCAAACACACCCTGAACCCTAAAATTATCTATAGCACCCCAAAACCCAAACCCACTCTGAACCCTAAAATTACTCTTAGCACCCCAAAACCCCACACCCACTCTGAACCCTAAAATTACCATTGGCACCCCAAAACCCAGACCAACCATGAACCCTAAAATTACCCTGCGCCCCCCAAAACACATACCCACCCTAAAACTTAAAATTACTATTGGTATCCCAAAACCCAACCCCAACCTGAACCCCAAAATAACCCTTAGCACGCCAAAACCCAAACCCTCCCTGAACCGTAAAATTAACCCTAGCACCTCAAAACCAACACCTACTCTGAACCCTAAATTTACCCAGAGCATCCCGAAACCTAAACCCACCCTGAACCCTAAACTTAACCCTATACCCCAAAGCCCAAACCAGGCCTGAACCCTAAAATTACCCTGGTCACCCCAAAGCCCAAACCCACCCTGAACCCTAAAAACACCCTTGCTATCCCAAAACACATACCCACCCTCAAACTTAAAATTACCCTTGGCACCACAAAACCTAAAGCCATCCTGAACCCTAAAATTACCCTGGGCACCACAAAACCAAAACCCAGCCAGAACCCTAAAATTACCCTGGGCACCCCAAAATCCAAGCATATCCTGAACCCTAAAATTACCCTTAGCACCCCAAAACCCAAACCCACCCTGAACCCTAAAATAATCCATCGCACCCCAATACCCA
>NW_028187475.1:0-10000 GCF_964204655.1 Triturus cristatus
TTGTGCATGATTATACCACCTGTTTTTGCAGATTGGAACATGGCACATAAATGGTGAAGTACAAAAACTGATTGCGCGCACACTAACTTGTAAATCTGGTGTAAAGATACACCACGCACCCAATTTATATGTTTTTGTGCCAGGGTGTTTTTGCACCCGCTGCTTAGAATGAGATATTAGTGCTAGATAAAACGTTCCAAATTTTTTCAGTGTCAACATGCGTAGTGCAATTGTGATTTAGCTCTGGATGTGAAAGCTTCTCAGGTCATACTAATGTCTGGATTAGTTATCAGTAATTACCAGTCCTCTTCCTCTCTTTTAGGTCCACATTCTGAACCTCGAAGAATTACTGTGCGCTAATTTCCCTTTAGGAACTATTCAAAATCACACATCTGGCCTCATTCTCACTTCCCTGTTATGTCTGTGAGGGTATACTAATGAGTGTCTCCCTTGAGCTAATAAGGATTACAAATCCACCCCCCCCAGAATGGTATATAACATGCAGATCATATATTTCCAGCGCCAGTTCTGCATGCTTTCTGCTTTCAGGGACAAAAATTGGCCTAAATTCACATAATTTACCACCTTCTTACAACAGGTGGTAGATTTTATGAGGGTTTTTATTTTCTTGGTCGCCGGGGGTAGAAGGGTAAACCTCCTTTACAATGACTGCGTTACAACGCATATCATTACACCGCATTTTTTACTCCGCAAAATCTTTTACAACGCAGGGCTTTACACCGCAAACCATTACAACGCTCCGGTGCAGTTAGAATAGTAAATTGTGTTGTAAAGGACAATGCATTGAGATGGATTGCGTTGTAGAGCCCTGTGTTGTAAAAGATTTTGCGGAGTAAAAAATGCTGGGTAATGGCACGCATTGTAAATGCGTGCGGGGTAAAGTGTCATATTCGGTAGAAGGGGTCAGGAGTGGCTGGAAGGCACAGTTTCCTTAACTTCAGCTGGGAAAAGCATTTTCCTTCCCATGCTGAAGTATGAGTGTGGGCAGTGTCTGAGCACAGGAGCTCCCGCAGCCCCGATGCTCCTAGGAAGTCTTCACATCCTGTGTCTCTTGGCTTAGAAAAATCAGTTCAGAAGTTTGAGGACCCAATATCTCGGGGCCCAGAAACTGCAAAAAAACTTGTTGTTGCCCAGAGCAATATTCCGCCATGTATTCCACTCCAGACAGCTCTAAATTAGGTTCTTAGTGATTTTTTTCCAGGGGGCAAATATGAATTTTTCTTCTCAGAATAAGAATAAGAAAAAATGTGTGGAATCTGGGTTATAACATTAGAATTCCACACATTTTTCCTCTTCATGACCAGTTTCCACTACCTGGCAAAATTCAAGCATGGAAAAAGCTTTACTCCACTCTCCACAACTTAAATCCACTTAACGCTATACCACCACACAATGCCACTCTACTCCACCCTACTCTATGCCACGCCACTCTGCGCCATTCCACCCCGTGCCATGCCATTCAATGCAACTGCATTCCATGCCACTCCACCCCACGCCACGCCATTCAATGTCACTGCATTCCAGACCACTCCACTGCATTCCACTCCACTCCACTGCATTCCACACCACGACATTCCACTTCATTCCATGCCACTCCACCCCATGCCACGCCATTTAATGCCACTGCATTCCACGCCACTCCACCCCGTGCCATTCAATGCCACTGCATTCCACGCCACGACATTCTATTACACACCATGCCTCGTCCTTCCAAGCCATTCCATTCCACGCCATGACATTCCATTCCACGCCACTCCACTCCACGCCACTCCACTCGCCACTCCATTCCATGCCACTCCATTCCATGCCACTCCATTCCAAGCCACTCCATTCCACGCCACTCTATTCCACGCCACTCCATTCCATTCCATGCCCTTCCATTCCATTCCACGCCATTCCATGATATTCCATTCCATTCCATGCCACTCCACAACATTCCATTCCACACCATTCCATTCCACGCCATGCCACTCCATGTCATTCCATGCCATTCCATGCCACTCCACGCCATTCCATTCCACGCAACGACAATCCATTTGATTCCACGCCACGACATTCCATTCCACGCCACTCTACACCATTCCATTCCACGCCATTCCATTCCATGCCACTCCATGCCAGGCCACGCCATTCCATGCCACGCCACGCCACGCCACAAAATTCCATTCCATTCCACTCCATTCCATTCCACAACATTACATTCCACACCACGCCACGCCACTCCATTCCATTCTACACCATTCCACGCCACTCCACGCCACTCCACTCCACTCCACTCCATTCCATTCCACGCCATTCCATTCCATTCTACGCCATTCCATTCCATGCCACGATATTCCACTCCACTCCATGCCACGCCACTCCATGACATTCCACGCCACAACATTTCATGCCACAACATTCCAAGCCACAACATTCCAAGCCACAACATTCCACTCCATGCCACAGCATTCCACTCCACAACATTCCACTCCACGACATGCCATGACACGCCACGATATTCCACTCCACTCCATTTCACGCCACTCCATTCCACTCTACAACATTCCACAACATTCCACAACATTCCACTCCATGACATTCCAAGACATGACATTCCACAACATGACATTCCATTCCACGACATGACATTCCACTCCATGACATTCTACTCCATGTCATTCTATTCCACGACATGACATGATATTCTATTCCACTCCACATGAAATTCCATTCCACTCCATGACATTCCATTCCATTCCACATTCCATTCCACTCCATGACATTCCATGCTATTCCACTCCATTCCACGACATTCCACTCCATTCTATGACATTTCATTCCATTCCACGATATTCCATTCCATGACATTTCATTCCATTCCACGACATTCCATTCCATGACATTCCATTCCATTCCACTCCACATGACATTCCATTCCGTTCCATTCCACAACATGACATTCCACTCCACGATATTCCATTACATTCTACTCCACGACATGACATTCCATTCCACGACATGACATTGCACTCCACTCCACATGACATTCCATTCTACTCCACGACATGACATTCCACTCCATTCCACTCCATTCCACGACATTCCACGACATTCCACGACACTCCATTCCATGACATTCCATGACACAACATTCCATTTCATTCCACTCCACAATATGATATTCCATTCTATTCCATGACAAGACATTCCATTCCACGACATGAAATTCCACTCCACTCTATGACATTCCATTCCCCTCCATGACATGACATTCCATTCCCCTCCACGACATTCCATTCCACTCCAGGATATTCCATTCCACTCCACATAACATTCCATTTCACAACATTCCATCCACTAAATGACATTCCATTCTATTCCATGACAAGACATTCCATTCCACGACATGACTTTTCACTCCACAACATTCCATGACATTCTACGACATGACATTCCATTCCACTCCACGAAATTCTATTCCATTCCATGACATGACATTCCACTCCACTCTATGACATTCCATTCCCCTCCACGAGATGACATTCCACTCCACTCTACGACATTCCATTCCACTCCACATTCCATTCCACTCCACATTCCATTCCACTCCACATTCCACTCCACTCCCCATTCCACTCCACATTCCATTCCACTCCACTCTCCACATTCCATTCCACTCCACTCTCCACTCCACATTCCATTCCACTCCACTCCACATTCCACTTCACATTCCATTCCACTCCACATTCCACTCCACATTCCACTCCACTCCATGACATTCCATTCCACTCCACATTCCACTCTACTCTATTCCACTCCACATTCCACTCTACTCTATTCCACTCCACATTCCACTTCACATTCCACTCCAAGACATTCCACTCCAAGACATTCCACTCCAATCCATGACATTCCACTCCAATCCACGACATTCCACTCCAATCCACGACATTCCACTCCAATCCATGACATTCCACTCCACTCCACAACATTCCACTCAACAACATTCCACTCCACAACATTCCACTCCACAACATTCCACTCTACAACATTCCACTCCACAACATTCCACATTCCACTCTATGACATTCCATTCCACTCCACATTCCATTCCACTCCACATTCCATTCCACTCCACAACATTCCACTCCACGACATTCCACTCTACGACATTCCATTCCACTCTACATTCCACTCTATGACATTCCATTCCACTCCACATTCCATTCCACTCCACATTCCATTCCACTCCACATTCCATTCCACTCCACTCCACTCCACGACATTCCACTCCACATTGCACGCCACTCCACATTGCACTCCACGACATTCCACTCTATGACATTCTACTCCACTCCACATTCCATTCCACTCCACATTCCATTCCACTCCACATTCCATTCCACTCCATTCCACATTCCATTCCATTCCACATTCCATTCCACTCCATATTCCACTCTACGACATTCCATTCCACTCCACATTCCATTCCACTCCACCACATTCCACTCCACATTCCACTCCACATTCCATTCCACTCCACAAAATTCCACTCCACTCCACGACATTCCACGCCACGACATTCCACGCCACGACATTCCACTCCACTCTACATTCCACTCCACTCTACATTCCACTCCACGACATTCCACTCCTTGACATTCCACTCTACAACATTCCATTCCACTCCACATTCCATTCCACTCTCTATTCCATTCCATTCTCCATTCCATTCCACTCTCCATTCCATTCTCCATTCCACTCTCCATTCCACTCTCCATTCTCCATTCCATTCCATTCTCCATTCCATTCCACTGTCCATTCTCCATTCCATTCCATTCTCCATTCCATTCCATTCCACTCTCCATTCCATTCCATTCTCCATTCCACTCCACTCTCCATTCCATTCCACTCTCCATTCCATTCCATTCTCCATTCCACTCTCCATTCTCCATTCCATTCCACTCTCCATTCTCCATTCCATTCCATTCTCCATTCCATTCCATTCTCCATTCCATTCCATTCTCCTTTCCACTCTCCATTCTCCATTCCATACCATTCTCAATTCCATTCCACTCTCCATTCCATTCTCCATTCCATTCTATTCTCCATTCCATTCCATTCCATTCCATTCTCCATTCCATTCCACTCTCCATTCCATTCTCCATTCCACTCCACTCTCCATTCCATTCCACTTTTCATTCCATTCCACTCTCCATTCTCCATTCCATTCCATTCCACTCTCCATTCTCCATTCCATTCGATTCTCCATTCCATTCCATTCTCCATTCCATTCTCCATTCCATTCCATTCTCCATTCCATTCCATTCTCCATTCCTTTCCACTCTCCATTCCATTCTCCATTCCATTCCATTCCACTCTCCATTCTCCATTCCATTCCACTCTCCATTCTCCATACCACTCTCCATTCTCCATTCCATTCCATTCCACTCTTCATTCCATTCTCCATTCCATTCCATTCCATTCCATTCCACTCTCCATTCTCCATTCCATTCCATTTCATTCCACTCTCCATTCTCCATTCCACTCTCCATTCTCCATTCCATTCCATTCCACTCTCCATTCCACTCTCCATTCTCCATTCCACTCTCCATTCCATTCCACTCTCCATTCCAATCCATTCTCCATTCCATTCCATTCTCCATTCCATTCCACTCTCCATTCCATTCTCCATTCCATTCTCCATACCAATCCATTCCACTCTCCATTCCATTCCATTCTCCATTCCATTCCACTCTCCATTCCATTCTCCATTCCATTCCACTCTCCATTCCATTCTCCATTCCACTCTCCATCCTCCATTCCATTCCATTCCCCATTCCATTCCACTGTCCATTCTCCATTCCATTCCATTCTCCATTCCATTCCATTCCACTCTCCATTCCATTCCATTCCATTCTCCATTCCACTCCATTCTCCATTCCATTCCACTCTCCATTCCATTCCATTCTCCATTCCACTCTCCATTCTCCATTCCATTCCACTCTCCATTCTCCATTCCATTCCATTCTCCATTCCATTCCATTCTCCATTCCACTCTCCATTCTCCATTCCATTCCATTCTCCATTCCACTCTCCATTCTCCATTCCATTCCACTCTCCATTCTACATTCCATTCCACTCTCCATTCCATTATCCATTCTATTGTCCATTCCACTATCCATTCCATTCTCCATTCCATTCCATTCCACTCTCCATTCCATTCTCCATTCCACTCTCCATTCCATTTTCCATTCCATTCCCCATTCCACTCTCCATTCCATTCCACTCTCCATTTCATTCCACTCTCCATTCCATTCCACTCTCCATTCCACTCTCCATTCCACTCTCCATTCCACTCTCTATTCCACTCTCCATTCCACTCTCTATTCCACTCTCCATTCCATTCCATTCCACTCTCCATTCCACTCTCTATTCCACTCTCCATTCCATTCCATTCCATTCCACTCTCCATTCCACTCTCCATTCCACTCTCCATTCCACTCCACTCTCCATTCCACTCTCCATTCCACTCTCCATTCCACTCTCTATTCCACTCTCCATTCCATTCCATTCCACTCTCCATTCCACTCTCCATTCCACTCTCCATTCCACTCTCCATTCCATTCCACTCTCCATTCCATTCCACTCTCCATTCCACTCCACTCTCCATTCCATTCCATTCCACTCTCCATTCCATTCCACTCTCCATTCCATTCCATTCCATTCCACTCCACTCTCCATTTCATTCTCCATTCCATTCCATTCCATTCTCCATTCCATTCCATTCCACTCTCCATTCCATTCTCCATTCCACTCTCCATTCCATTCCACTCTGCATTCCATTCCACTCTCTATTCCACTCTCCATTCCATTCCATTCTCCATTCCACTCTCCATTCCATTCCACTCTCCATTCCATTCCACTCTCCATTCCATTCCACTCTCCATTCCACTCTCCATTCCATTCCACTCTCCATTCCACTCTCCATTCCATTCCACTCTCCATTCCACTCTCCATTCCACTCTCCATTCCATTCCATTCCATTCCACTTTCCATTCCATTCCATTCCATTCTCCATTCCATTCTCCATTCCACTCTCCATTCCATTCCACTCTCCATTCCATTCCACTCTCCATTCCATTCCATTCCTCTCTCCATTCCATTCTCCATTTCACTCTCCATTCCATTCCATTCCACTCTCCATTCCACTCTCCATTCCACTCTCCATTCCACTCTCCATTCCATTCCACTCTCCATTCCAATCCATTCTCCATTCCATTCTCCATACCAATCCATTCCACTCTCCATTCCATTCCATTCTCCATTCCATTCCACTCTCCATTCCATCCTCCATTCCATTCCGTTCTCCATTCCATTCCACTGTCCATTCTCCATTCCATTCCATTCCATTCCATTCCACTCTCCATTCCACTCCATTCTCCATTCCACTCCATTCTCCATTCCATTCCATTCTCCATTCCACTCTCCATTCTCCATTCCACTCTCCATTCTCCATTCCATTCCACTCTCCATTCTCAATTCCATTCCGTTCTCCATTCCATTCCATTCTCCATTCCACTCTCCATTCTCCATTCCATTCCATTCTCCATTCCACTCTCCATTCCATTCCACTCTCCATTCTACATTCCATTCCACTCTCCAGTCCATTATCCATTCTATTGTCCATTCCACTATCCATTCCATTCTCCATTCCATTCCATTCCACTCTCCATTCCATTCTCCATTCCACTCTCCATTCCATTCTCCATTCCATTCCCCATTCCACTCTCCATTCCATTCCACTCTCCATTCCATTCCACTCTCCATTCCATTCCACTCTCCATTCCACTCTCCATTCCACTCTCTATTCCACTCTCCATTCCACTTTCTATTCCACTCTCCATTCCATTCCATTCTCCATTCCACTCTCCATTCTCCATTCCATTCCATTCTCCATTCCATTCCATTCTCCATTCCACTCTCCATTCTCCATTCCATTCCATTCTCCATTCCACTCTCCATTCTCCATTCCATTCCACTCTCCATTCTACATTCCATTCCACTCTCCATTCCATTATCCATTCTATTGTCCATTCCACTATCCATTCCATTCTCCATTCCATTCCATTCCACTCTCCATTCCATTCTCCATTCCACTCTCCATTCCATTCTCCATTCCATTCCCCATTCCACTCTCCATTCCATTCCACTCTCCATTTCATTCCACTCTCCATTCAATTCCACTCTCCATTCCACTCTCCATTCCACTCTCCATTCCACTCTCTATTCCACTCTCCATTCTACTCTCTATTCCACTCTCCATTCCATTCCATTCCATTCCACTCTCCATTCCACTCTCTATTCCACTCTCCATTCCATTCCATTCCACTCTCCATTCCACTCTCCATTCCACTCTCCATTCCACTCCACTCTCCATTCCACTCTCCATTCCACTCTCTATTCCACTCTCCATTCCATTCCATTCCACTCTCCATTCCACTCTCCATTCCACTCTCCATTCCACTCTCCATTCCATCCTCTCCATTCCATTCCACTCTCCATTCCACTCCACTCTCCATTCCATTCCATTCCACTCTCCATTCCATTCCACTCTCCATTCCATTCCATTCCATTCCACTCCACTCTCCATTCCATTCTCCATTCCATTCCATTCCATTCCATTCCATTCCATTCCATTCTCCATTCCATTCCATTCCACTCTCCATTCCATTCTCCATTCCACTCTCCATTCCATTCCACTCTGCATTCCATTCCACTCTCTATTCCACTCTCCATTCCATTCCATTCTCCATTCCACTCTCCATTCCACTCTCCATTCCATTCCACTCTCCATTCCATTCCATTCCACTCTCCATTCCACTCTCCATTCCATTCCACTCTCCATTCCACTCTCCATTCCATTCCACTCTCCATTCCACTCTCCATTCCACTCTCCATTTCATTCCATTCCACTTTCCATTCCATTCCATTCCATTCTCCATTCCATTCTCCATTCCACTCTCCATTCCATTCCACTCTCCATTCCATTCCATTCCTCTCTCCATTCCATTCCATTCCTCTCTCCATTCCATTCTCCATTTCACTCTCCATTCCATTCCATTCCACTCTCCATTCCACTCTCCATTCCACTCTCCATTCCACTCTCCATTCCATTCCACTCTCCATTCCAATCCATTCTCCATTCCATTCTCCATACCAATCCATTCCACTCTCCATTCCATTCCATTCTCCATTCCATTCCACTCTCCATTCCATCCTCCATTCCATTCCGTTCTCCATTCCATTCCACTGTCCATTCTCCATTCCATTCCATTCCATTCCATTCCACTCTCCATTCCACTCCATTCTCCATTCCACTCCATTCTCCATTCCATTCCATTCCATTCTCCATTCCACTCTCCATTCTCCATTCCACTCTCCATTCTCCATTCCATTCCACTCTCCATTCTCCATTCCATTCCGTTCTCCATTCCATTCCATTCTCCATTCCACTCTCCATTCTCCATTCCATTCCATTCTCCATTCCACTCTCCATTCCGTTCCATTCCACTCTCCATTCCATTCTCCATTCCACTCTCCATTCCATTCTCCATTCCACTCTCCATTCCATTCTCCATTCCATTCCCATTCCACTCTCCATTCCATTCCACTCTCCATTCCATTCCACTCTCCATTCCATTCCACTCTCCATTCCACTCTCCATTTCACTCTCTATTCCACTCTCCATTCCACTCTCCATTCCATTCCATTCCATTCCACTCTCCATTCCACTCTCTATTCCACTCTCCATTCCATTCCATTCCACTCTCCATTCCACTCTCCATTCCACTCTCCATTCCACTCTCTATTCCACTCTCCATTCCATTCCATTCCACTCTCCATTCCACTCTCCATTCCACTCTCCATTCCATGCCATTCCACTCTCCATTCCACTCTCCATTCCATTCCACTCTCCATTCCATTCTCCATTCCA
>NW_028187476.1:0-1000 GCF_964204655.1 Triturus cristatus
ACACCTCTGGGCAGTGGGAGTGTATGTGGTACAACAGTCTGGGTGCCCAGGAATGGGAAGTCACCTCTGGGCAGTCAGAGTGGATGGGGTACAGCACTCTGAGCGCAAAAGAGCGCACAGACACCTTCTTGCAGTGGGAGTGGATGGGGTGCAGCAGCTTGCGTGCACACACGCGACACAGAGAATTACACGTGTGCAGTTGTATGTACTCTACAAATACTAATTCTATACTATCTTTCAGATCACTAAACTTGAGGGTACACTGACTCGGCACCTCGTTGGACACACACCGATAGCACAAAGGTGAGCTGCGAAAATTTTCTCCAGTGTCAACAATCACTCTCCATCTCATCCCTTTTCTCTCTCACTTTCTCTCTCTCACTGGGGCATATTATCAAGCCCCTTATCGGCACTTTTCTGCCGATAACGCGGCAATATGTGCATCGCTCTATTATCACGTTAAATGCCTTAGCGCTGCCTTGGTAATAGGGCCCCTGTCAGATAAACTTATCCTGAAAGGGGCGTGCAGTGTGTGTTGCGGCGTACACCGCAACACCCATTCACTTTGACGCTGCCACCTATTATCAAGCTTGGCGATAATAGGTGGCAGCGCCAAATTTAAGACCAGAAAAATCCTGGTAAGGTTGTAAAACGAGGAGAAATGCTTCATTTCTCCTCGTTTTTGCTTTTCCATGTGTGCTGCCTTATGCAGCACACATGGAAAAAGCAAAATCCCAAGGTGTCTTTATGTACGGGAAAGTGTCCCTTCCTATACATAAACAAACCTCTTTTTAAAAATGCCAATTTGTAACCTACATGTGTACTGCATGAAGCAGCACACATGTAAGTTACAAAATGGCATTTAAGGTTTGTTTATGTGCAGGAAAAAACTCCTTCTACATAAACAAACCTTCCCTCCTCGCAGACACCTGCGCTGGTGGTAAAACTTATCACCATCGCAAGGGGAAATGCTAGCCTGCACCATATCCTTGGTAATATG
>NW_028187477.1:2500-7000 GCF_964204655.1 Triturus cristatus
GATCTTGTCTGATCTCAGAAGTTAAGCAGGGTCGGGCCTGGTTAGTACCTGGATGGGAGACCGCCTGGGAATACCAGGTGCTGTAGGCTTTTTGGTATTTTTTTTCTTTCGCTTTAGGTGAATGAGGGTGGTTTGTCTCGTTTCCTAGGCTAGCCCTGAAGACGAATGAGTAAAGCCAAGAGCTCCAAAGTCAGAAGTGCTAGGGCCTACGGCCATACCACCCTGAAAGCACCTGATCTCGTCTGATCTCAGAAGTTAAGCAGGGTCGGGCCTGGTTAGTACCTGAATGGGAGACCGCCTGGGAATACCAGGTGCTGTAGGCTTTTTGGTATTTTTTTTCTTTCGCTTTAGGTGAATGAGGGTGGTTTGTCTCGTTTCCTAGGCTAGCCCTGAAGACGAATGAGTAAAGCCAAGAGCTCCAAAGTCAGAAGTGCTAGGGCCTACGGCCATACCACCCTGAAAGCACCTGATCTCGTCTGATCTCAGAAGTTAAGCAGGGTCGGGCCTGGTTAGTACCTGGATGGGAGACCGCCTGGGAATACCAGGTGCTGTAGGCTTTTTGGTATTTTTTTTCTTTCGCTTTAGGTGAATGAGGGTGGTTTGTCTCGTTTCCTAGGCTAGCCCTGAAGACGAATGAGTAAAGCCAAGAGCTCCAAAGTCAGAAGGGCTAGGGCCTACGGCCATACCACCCTGAAAGCACCTGATCTCGTCTGATCTCAGAAGTTAAGCAGGGTCGGGCCTGGTTAGTACCTGGATGGGAGACCGCCTGGGAATACCAGGTGCTGTAGGCTTTTTGGTATTTTTTTTCTTTCGCTTTAGGTGAATGAGGGTGGTTTGTCTCGTTTCCTAGGCTAGCCCTGAAGACGAATGAGTAAAGCCAAGAGCTCCAAAGTCAGAAGTGCTAGGGCCTACGGCCATACCACCCTGAAAGCACCTGATCTCGTCTGATCTCAGAAGTTAAGCAGGGTCGGGCCTGGTTAGTACCTGGATGGGAGACCGCCTGGGAATACCAGGTGCTGTAGGCTTTTTGGTATTTTTTTTCTTTCGCTTTAGGTGAATGAGGGTGGTTTGTCTCGTTTCCTAGGCTAGCCCTGAAGACGAATGAGTAAAGCCAAGAGCTCCAAAGTCAGAAGTGCTAGGGCCTACGGCCATACCACCCTGAAAGCACCTGATCTCGTCTGATCTCAGAAGTTAAGCAGGGTCGGGCCTGGTTAGTACCTGGATGGGAGACCGCCTGGGAATACCAGGTGCTGTAGGCTTTTTGGTATTTTTTTTCTTTCGCTTTAGGTGAATGAGGGTGGTTTGTCTCGTTTCCTAGGCTAGCCCTGAAGACGAATGAGTAAAGCCAAGAGCTCCAAAGTCAGAAGTGCTAGGGCCTACGGCCATACCACCCTGAAAGCACCTGATCTCGTCTGATCCCAGAAGTTAAGCAGGGTCGGGCCTGGTTAGTACCTGGATGGGAGACCGCCTGGGAATACCAGGTGCTGTAGGCTTTTTGGTATTTTTTTTCTTTCGCTTTAGGTGAATGAGGGTGGTTTGTCTCGTTTCCTAGGCTAGCCCTGAAGACGAATGAGTAAAGCCAAGAGCTCCAAAGTCAGAAGTGCTAGGGCCTACGGCCATACCACCCTGAAAGCACCTGATCTCGTCTGATCCCAGAAGTTAAGCAGGGTCGGGCCTGGTTAGTACCTGGATGGGAGACCGCCTGGGAATACCAGGTGCTGTAGGCTTTTTGGTATTTTTTTTCTTTCGCTTTAGGTGAATGAGGGTGGTTTGTCTCGTTTCCTAGGCTAGCCCTGAAGACGAATGAGTAAAGCCAAGAGCTCCAAAGTCAGAAGTGCTAGGGCCTACGGCCATACCACCCTGAAAGCACCTGATCTCGTCTGATCTCAGAAGTTAAGCAGGGTCGGGCCTGGTTAGTACCTGGATGGGAGACCGCCTGGGAATACCAGGTGCTGTAGGCTTTTTGGTATTTTTTTTCTTTCGCTTTAGGTGAATGAGGGTGGTTTGTCTCGTTTCCTAGGCTAGCCCTGAAGACGAATGAGTAAAGCCAAGAGCTCCAAAGTCAGAAGTGCTAGGGCCTACGGCCATACCACCCTGAAAGCACCTGATCTCGTCTGATCTCAGAAGTTAAGCAGGGTCGGGCCTGGTTAGTACCTGGATGGGAGACCGCCTGGGAATACCAGGTGCTGTAGGCTTTTTGGTATTTTTTTTCTTTCGCTTTAGGTGAATGAGGGTGGTTTGTCTCGTTTCCTAGGCTAGCCCTGAAGACGAATGAGTAAAGCCAAGAGCTCCAAAGTCAGAAGTGCTAGGGCCTACGGCCATACCACCCTGAAAGCACCTGATCTCGTCTGATCTCAGAAGTTAAGCAGGGTCGGGCCTGGTTAGTACCTGGATGGGAGACCGCCTGGGAATACCAGGTGCTGTAGGCTTTTTGGTATTTTTTTCTTTCGCTTTAGGTGAATGAGGGTGGTTTGTCTCGTTTCCTAGGCTAGCCCTGAAGACGAATGAGTAAAGCCAAGAGCTCCAAAGTCAGAAGTGCTAGGGCCTACGGCCATACCACCCTGAAAGCACCTGATCTCGTCTGATCTCAGAAGTTAAGCAGGGTCGGGCCTGGTTAGTACCTGGATGGGAGACCGCCTGGGAATACCAGGTGCTGTAGGCTTTTTGGTATTTTTTTTCTTTCGCTTTAGGTGAATGAGGGTGGTTTGTCTCGTTTCCTAGGCTAGCCCTGAAGACGAATGAGTAAAGCCAAGAGCTCCAAAGTCAGAAGTGCTAGGGCCTACGGCCATACCACCCTGAAAGCACCTGATCTCGTCTGATCTCAGAAGTTAAGCAGGGTCGGGCCTGGTTAGTACCTGGATGGGAGACCGCCTGGGAATACCAGGTGCTGTAGGCTTTTTGGTATTTTTTTTCTTTCGCTTTAGGTGAATGAGGGTGGTTTGTCTCGTTTCCTAGGCTAGCCCTGAAGACGAATGAGTAAAGCCAAGAGCTCCAAAGTCAGAAGTGCTAGGGCGTACGGCCATACCACCCTGAAAGCACCTGATCTCGTCTGATCTCAGAAGTTAAGCAGGGTCGGGCCTGGTTAGTACCTGGATGGGAGACCGCCTGGGAATACCAGGTGCTGTAGGCTTTTTGGTATTTTTTTTCTTTCGCTTTAGGTGAATGAGGGTGGCTTGTCTCGTTTCCTAGGCTAGCCCTGAAGACGAATGAGTAAAGCCAAGAGCTCCAAAGTCAGAAGTGCTAGGGCCTACGGCCATACCACCCTGAAAGCACCTGATCTCGTCTGATCTCAGAAGTTAAGCAGGGTCGGGCCTGGTTAGTACCTGGATGGGAGACCGCCTGGGAATACCAGGTGCTGTAGGCTTTTTGGTATTTTTTTTCTTTCGCTTTAGGTGAATGAGGGTGGTTTGTCTCGTTTCCTAGGCTAGCCCTGAAGACGAATGAGTAAAGCCAAGAGCTCCAAAGTCAGAAGTGCTAGGGCCTACAGCCATACCACCCTGAAAGCACCTGATCTTGTCTGATCTCAGAAGTTAAGCAGGGTCGGGCCTGGTTAGTACCTGGATGGGAGACCGCCTGGGAATACCAGGTGCTGTAGGCTTTTTGGTATTTTTTTTCTTTCGCTTTAGGTGAATGAGGGTGGTTTGTCTCGTTTCCTAGGCTAGCCCTGAAGACGAATGAGTAAAGCCAAGAGCTCCAAAGTCAGAAGTGCTAGGGCCTACGGCCATACCACCCTGAAAGCACCTGATCTCGTCTGATCTCAGAAGTTAAGCAGGGTCGGGCCTGGTTAGTACCTGGATGGGAGACCGCCTGGGAATACCAGGTGCTGTAGGCTTTTTGGTATTTTTTTTCTTTCGCTTTAGGTGAATGAGGGTGGTTTGTCTCGTTTCCTAGGCTAGCCCTGAAGACGAATGAGTAAAGCCAAGAGCTCCAAAGTCAGAAGTGCTAGCGCCTACGGCCATACCACCCTGAAAGCACCTGATCTCGTCTGATCTCAGAAGTTAAGCAGGGTCGGGCCTGGTTAGTACCTGGATGGGAGACCGCCTGGGAATACCAGGTGCTGTAGGCTTTTTGGTATTTTTTTTCTTTCGCTTTAGGTGAATGAGGGTGGTTTGTCTCGTTTCCTAGGCTAGCCCTGAAGACGAATGAGTAAAGCCAAGAGCTCCAAAGTCAGAAGTGCTAGGGCCTACGGCCATACCACCCTGAAAGCACCTGATCTCGTCTGATCTCAGAAGTTAAGCAGGGTCGGGCCTGGTTAGTACCTGGATGGGAGACCGCCTGGGAATACCAGGTGCTGTAGGCTTTTTGGTATTTTTTTTCTTTCGCTTTAGGTGAATGAGGGTGGTTTGTCTCGTTTCCTAGGCTAGCCCTGAAGACGAATGAGTAAAGCCAAGAGCTCCAAAGTCAGAAGTGCTAGGGCCTACGGCCATACCACCCTGAAAGCACCTGATCTCGTCTGATCTCAGAAGTTAAGCAGGGTCGGGCCTGGTTAGTACCTGGATG